>NC_142103.1:105098157-105120657 GCF_054644295.1 Miniopterus natalensis | reverse complement strand
CCTCCTGCCACGGGAGGGGCACCGAGGACATCGAATCTTCCAAAAACGTGAGCCAAGGTGAGACAGACACGTCACTGTCTAAAATGCTGAGTCCACGGGTGTCGGTCCTGTGGGTCTAGGAAGGGGCCTAACTACACGGGAGATTCGTCAAGTATTCGAAGCCCTGGCCTGTTTCACTCAGTGGTTACAGGGTCTCAGGTTCGAGTTCCGTCAAGGGCACGTGCCCGGGTTGCAGGCTCGATCCCTGGCCCCCATTGGGCTGCGAGTGGGAGGCAACCCATCGATGCGTCTCTCTCTCTCTGTCTCCAACACTAGCATCGATTTAAGATTCTCCGAAACGGGGATGATTCTCCAAATAAAATCAATTTAAAGAAGAATAAAGGGGAGCTGTGTTGCCCATATTCGTCCTTGCCCCCAAAGGGGTTGCTGATAAGCTAACCCAGCAGCATAAGGTAAACTGAGGTACTGAGGAGATGCTGGCCCAATACACAAGCTCTGCAGAGAAACAGACTTAAAAAAACCCCAATGGGGGGACTTTCTCCTGGTCCCACAGGAGGATATGGGTGTGTCTTTTTTTTTAAATATATTTTTATTGATTTCAGAGAGAGGAAGGGAGAGAGAGAGAGAGAAATATCAATGATGAGAGTCATTGATCCCCTGCTGGGGATCGAGCCCACAACCCGGGCAGGTGCCCTGACTGGGAATCGAACCCTGACCTCCTGGTTCATAGGTTAGAGCTCAACCCCTGAGCCATGCCGGCCGGGCATGATTATGCCCTTTAATTCCGCTGTGTCCCTAGGCCTCTGCCCCCCTCATCGTGGCAACTTCATCTCCCCTAAAAATATTCTTTCTAAAGTTATTGGTCAAAGGTAGAGGGAAAGACAGAATCGCAGGACACGGGGGTTAAGCAGGGAACAGAGAAACAAACAAAGAAAAATTCAATAAAAGCCACAGAAAGTCTGGTCAACATGGTATGAATTTGGTCAAGTACCGAAAATGCTCAATATTATACCCCAAAAAATCCATAGAAATAGGAGATTACCGATTTGGGTCATTTTGCTTACAAAATAAAATTGGTAAGACAGGATTATATCATAATGATTAAATATTAAATGTTAATTGGGTATTAATATTTCAGAAAGGACAAATGCACTAATAATGTTAGTACTTTATTAAATTTTATCTGATTTCACGATATTAAAAAGGGCAAGATATTTTATTAGTTTAATTTTGTATCACCAGCAAGAACAGGATGACGGCTTATAAATAAATCTCAGGCATCACACTCCTCTGATGTGGACACATTTTCATACAGGATTCAATGTAACAAAAATTATAAATGTTGCCGAGAAACGATTAAAGGCGGTTCAAATAAACAGAAAGCTAAATTGTTACCAGATCAGAAGGATGCAACGGTCTTAAATTGTCAGTTCCTCTGAAATTACTTATAGATTAATTTATATTAATTAATAAATAATTGTTATTTTAGCCAGAACCCCCAAGTCTCGGGTCCTTGTTAAAACGGACACCTTCTGTAAGTCTCGAAGGCACGTTGCCGTTTCTGCTCGGTTATAATCTACGCTTTTGGTCGCTGTTGTTCACAGACTTTGAATTGCATTTCCTGTCAATTTCCTGCTGAACATCAAGATAAAAAATGCGTGTCGGCCTTGCATCCTGAGATCCGGCCACGAATCGCTCTGTGAGTTTTGGGGGTTTCTAAACGCCTCCCAAGCGTCTCTATAAACGATCGCGTCGCGGGCACAAGGACCGTTTCCAAACCCGCGTTCTTAATTCTTTATCTGCTGCAACTGGGACGACCTCCAATGAGTTCATTGTTAGGTGGAGGGGGGCAGAGCAGACTTCCTTGCCTTTTTCCAGATAGTAAGAGAAACGCAGCGAAATACATATATATATTTAATATATCTTTATTGATTTCAGAGAGAGGAAGGGAAAGGGAGAGAGAGAGAAACATCAATAATGAGAGAGTCATTGATCGGCTGCAGCCCGCAACCAGGGCATGTGCCCTGACCGGGAATCGAACCCCGATCGCCTGGATCCTAGGTCGATGCTCAACCGCTGAGCCACGCCCGGCCGGGCACGCAGCTAAATCTTACAAGCGCCTCCGTGGTATTGCTTTGGTCGTA
The DNA here is from genome assembly GCF_054644295.1 of Miniopterus natalensis. Classification (NCBI taxonomy): domain Eukaryota; kingdom Metazoa; phylum Chordata; class Mammalia; order Chiroptera; family Miniopteridae; genus Miniopterus; species Miniopterus natalensis. Next base: position 105,118,513 of record NC_142103.1, on the reverse strand, counting down.
GAACGACGGGATTCTGGAGACCCCTCACCCCAAACCCCAGCCAGGTAAGCCTCTCTCTACGACCCCAGAGCAAATCTACCGAACCCCAAATCTGGCAGATATAACATGATGGGGGAGGTTACTGAGAGACTAAAAAGGAAGGGAAACAGCCCGACTAGTGTGGCTCAGTTGCACCAGGAGGTCGCTGGTTCGATTCCCGGTCAGGGCACAGGCCCGGGTTGTGGGCTCGATCCCCAGTAGGGGGCGTGCAGGAGGCAGCCGATCGATGACTCTCATCATTGTTGTTTCTCTCTCTCTCTCTCCCTCTGCCTTCCTCTCTCTGAAATCGGTAAGAACATATTTTTAAAAAATGGATAACAGAGGAAGGGAATCCTGTGCGTGCCCCGCACTATTAATTGCAGATGATATACTTCAAAGATCTGACCTCTGCCTGCATTTCCGCTTCCCCTCTTGTCTATCTCCCCCTTTGCCCTCGAGCCACAGCTGTACCCCTCAGATCCTGGGTGGTTCCAGGCTCCCTCTGACCCCAGGACCTTTGAACATGCTGGTCGTTCCACCCAGAAGGCTTCCTAACCAAATGGCCCATGCCCATCCTTTGAATTTGGTCTTGTCATGATCAATGAGCATCCTGAAGTGAGCCCTGCCAGCATCCAATGTTCATTCCAGTTTTTACTTATATTTGTGGGTAGTTAGTGGATCGTTTTTCCTGTATCCCTAGACCAGAGCTTTTCAACCTCAGCACTCCTGGCATTTTCGGTCTGATAACCTTTGGGGTGGGGCCGGCTGGGGCGTGGAAGGATGTTTAAAAACAACCGTCGTCTCCATCCACCAGATGCCGGTGGTAGACCCCAGATAGGACAACCCATGCTGCCTCCAGACCTCTTGGAGGGCAAAATCACCCCTGGTTGAGCACCACTTGCCCTAGAGTACAAGCCCCATTAAATCCGAAACCGAGTCTCTCTGGCTCTGTGTTCCGGTCCCAGAGTCTAGTACCGTGAACAGCCCCCAGGGGGCGCTCAGGACATTTAGGTGGATAAAGGAATAAACTACTAACAGTAAATGGGTTAATTTCTGCTCTGCTGGCAGCTGGGACCATATTCTGGGGCAGCCCGTTCAGATCAGCAAGTCTCACCCATTTCTATCCAGCTTCGAGCGGCAAAAAGGGTCTGAAGGGTACAGAACAGAGGCTCACCTGCTTCCTCCCGCTAGTCCTGTTGTTACCGCAATTTTCTGTTGTTCCGAACGCTGTGGCTGGCCCCAGCTCTAACCTTTCTTCACTCATTCAAGCGCTCCCTACGTGTCTGTCGCTAGGCACTGGCCTTTCAAAGCGGAGTGGGGTAAAAAATTCTACGGCTCACTATGACATCATCAAGAGGTGCTGATGTCATAATGTCCTGAGCAGAGCAAAGGCTCTTTAAGAATTTGTGGAACTGGATGGAATTACATAGATCAATATATATATATTTATTTATATATATGATATATATATTGATTTATATATATATCATATATATTGATTTATATATATACACACACATACATACACACACATATATATTTATATTTATATATATGTATATATATTATATTTATATATATTATATATGTATTTATATTTATATATATATGTATAAATCTCCACCCAAGGATATTTTTTCCACTGATTTCTTAGAGAGAGTGGAAGGGGGGAGGGGGAGAGAGAGCAACATCGATGTGAGGGAGACACATCAATTGGTTGCCTCCCACACACGCCCTGACCAAGGCCGGGGTCAAGCCTGCAACTGAGGTCCATGCCCTTGACCGGGATCAAACCCACGGTTTTTTCAGTCCGATTCCGATGCTCTGACTCCTGAGCTACACCAGCCAGGGCCGTACATCCTCAACACAAATGAAGGAATAGATATTGAAAAAATAAAAAAATAGAGGCTATCTCCAAGATCAGGTCGGATGTTGCCACCAGCAGCTCCCAGGCCTACTGCTGTTTTAAGCACCACGAAATTAATGTTATTTTAAACTGGTCCTGATTTATTATCTCGCTTCCGTTTTACAGAAACTCGAGGACCCTGACCATGGTAGAAACCGTCAGAAACCCAGCCTTATAGTATCAACGCAGCGGGGACCATGGAGTTGTATAAAACACGGGTTATGCAAGGTGCAGGCCAATGGTAAGAGCACAAAAATTGCGGGGAAGGTGGTGGCCGACCGAGACAGGACCCAGCTTTGATTATTACAGGCAATATCGACTCGACAGGCGTCGCTGTATTTATTGATTAATCCCAATGAGCAAAAGGGCCCATGAATTGTTTCGCCAAGATTTTTTAAATTATTATTATTTTTTAATGTCCTGCCGTCTCAGTTTCTGGCCCATCGATTTTAAGCCCAGGCTTTCAACAGCGGCAAAGCATTGGACATGCGCTGACCTCACGGGCACTGCGGTTGATTCTTTGAGAAAACTGGGTAAAAAAACACAAACGAAAAAGCAAACAAAACAGCAGATGGGCAAACACGCTTGCTGACTCTCCTGCACGTTTCTCTTTCGGAATTACTGCTCTATTGGGTGACCCCAAACCTTTCCCAAACCCTCACGACCAGGTCTTCTAATGAACAGCCAGGGACACCCCGAAGGAAGGGTTTTGGATTATTGGGTGCAAATTCCAGTATCGCCGGATGGGTACCGGTGTCCTGGAGCTGCCCCGTCGAGCAGCATAGAATTACCTTTCTGATCCTAAAAAGGAAAATTCACAGCTGCACTCGCTCGGGTGCAAGGCTGTGCATGTCACGCTCAATCTTCTGATTTAATATGTTTTTTTATTGATTTTTTTAGAGAAAGGAAGGGAAGGGGGAGATAGAAATATCAATGATGAGACTCATGGATCGGCTGCCTCCTGCTCGCCCCCTACTGGCGACCCAGCTAGTAACCCGGACACGCGTCCTGACCGGGAATCGAACCCGTGACCTCCTGGTTTACGGGTCGATGCTCAACGGCTGGGCCACGCCGGCCCGGCTGATGTCCGCTTTTCCCATCGGACAGTGTGGAAAATCCACAGTTTAACAGCAGAAACGACTGTATTCAGGATCGGTCCCTCTCGGTGCATTGGCTTCTTTCTCGGGACTCAAGCAGGCCTCTCGTGAGCTTATGAGCTGGATTTCGGAGCATAAAGCACATGATGAAGAGAACTGAGACGAAAGGAAATGTATTTCAAAGCAGGAAAACGAGTGAAAACACGGCCCCGCCGGTGAGGCTCAGAGGCCGAGGGTCGACCTGCGAGCCAGGAGGTCACACGGCTGGATTCCCCGGGGTTTCGGGCTCCAGCCCCAGCAGGGGCGTGAAGAAGGCAGAGGATTGTTTGATTTTATTTGATGCAAGCTCAAGACACTTTAGAGAACACAGTGGGTCCTCTGGAACTGTGTCAATAAAGGAAGGATTATTTATGCTTTAAAAAAGAAATCACTGCCCGGCTCAGCGGTTGAGCGTCGACCTAGGATCCAGGCGATCGGGGTTCGATTCCCGGTCAGGGCACATGCCCAGGTCGTGGGCTCGATCAATGATTCTCTCATCATTGATGTTTCTGTCTCTCTCTCTCTCTCCCTCTCCTTTCCTCCCTCTGAAATCAATAAAGATATATTTAAAAAAAAATAAAAATAAAAATAAATCACTGACGGAATATATTTTTAAATGATTTTATACGGCTTCACCGAAGATGGTTACATTAGAGGGAAAATCCTGCCTTAGGGTTTTAGGCCTCTGGGGGGAAAAAAAAAATCTAATAGAAATTATAAAGCTACAATTACACGGTGAGATTTCAGGTAGGAGAAACCTTTCTGGACGTCAAAGCCTGGATGTGAACGTGAAACGCTGCAGAATATTCAGATCGTTTCTGCTGGAATTCTTTCGCTTGTTTTCGTCCTGACATCAGGAAACGATCCCTGTGATTTATAGAAATAACTACGTTTGGAAAGCGCCCCAGACGCGGAACTTTCCAATTCTCTTTTCTGAACGAGACGCCTCCCTTCCTCGCTCGGTTCCTCCGAGCAAAGTCTTTACCTTTCCTGAAATCAAGGCAAAGTTTCAGGCACTATGGGGCGGACAGGTAAAAAGCCGTTTCGTTCTTTTCGGTATTCGAGTGGGTCCCGGGACCCCAGCCAGGCAGGTTTCTGACTGCGAATTCCCCGCCCTGGCCTCGGCCTTGGGCTGATGTTTCTCCCATCGCCGTGACGCGGAATCAGAAGCTCTGGGCGCACCCAGGAAGGCCCAAGGTCCCGAGGCCCCTGCTAACCAGGAAAGGGCCCGTTTCCCATTGGAAGGCGAATTTTATCACAATAAAAACATATATAACCCGGCCGGCGTGGCTCAGTGGTCGAGCATCAACCCATGAACCAGGAGGTCAGGGTTCGATTCCTGCTCAGGGCCCATGCCCGGTTGTGGGTTCGATCCCCAATAAGGGGGTGCAGGAGGCAGCCGATCAATGACTCTCATCATGGATGTTTCTCTCTCTCGCTCGCTCTCCCTGAAATCAATAAATATAAAAATATATTTCAGGATGGCAAACACTTTAGCTTTATCAACTGAACTTGGTGGCGGCCTCAGGTAAGACCTGCGTGTGGATGTGAGATGGGGAGAGGGGCAGATACGGAGCCCTTGGTGCAGGAATGACAATAGCGTCCCAGAGACGCCTCTTCCAGGAAGCCCACGTCCCTCCTCTGTCCCCAGAGGCCTTACACTGAGAGCCGAGTTTCTCATAAACCCTCAAACGTAAGTCACCTGTCGAGATATCCGCCGACTCCCAGGAAATAAGTGCTCGACTAACGGGAAGTATTTAGGAGCCAACCAGGAGCAGAAATACTGAGAAGAAACAGAGTAATCTTTTTATTAGGAGATGAATGACCCAATAATTCTGTTCCGGTTAGAGCACCATCCCAACGCCCCGAGGTGGCGGGTTTGATATCCGGTCGGGGCACGTAGAGGAATCAACCGATGAGGCTTCCAGACGTGGAACAACAAATCTCTCTCTGCCCCCCCTTCCTCTAAAATCAATCAGCCAATATTTTTTTTTATAAAGAAAAGAAAATAGAAGACTAGTTCCCAATGCATTCAAAAAGCAAGCCACCAAAAAATATATGGACATCCGCCTGTATGTGTGTTTTTTGTGAATACGTGTGTATGTATGTGTGTGCATGTGTGTAGGTGCATATATGTGTATTCAGTGTATTTGCATATGTACCGTTAAGGCAAAGAAAAGCACAGAATGCTGGATTCCAGTGATAATTTAGGCATCACGGGGGAAGATCTGACAGGTGGAGACCAGTCCTTCCAGGGATAATTTAAAACATCAGATGCATTTACAAGATAACAGGAAAAATTGGAAATTAATGAGCCAGACGTATAGAAACAGAACACACCCAAGTAAATAAGAAGATAACATATGATTAGGCTAACGGTGGAAATCTGTGAAACGGGGAACAGAAAGCACAGTGGAGCTAATTAGGAAACCTAGCGTATCGAGAAGCTTAATAATATAAACAAACCCCGGCAAGACCCATCAAGCGAAATCGAGGGCTAATGAAAATAGCTGGGAATCACTTCTAAAGAACCCCAACTAACACACAGAGACAAAATCACATGTTAACGGTGAAAGCGCCGACGTTAAAAGAAAATCTGAATTCCAATAAGTAAATATTTCTGAAAAGTAGTAAAAATTGAACACCAACAAGCGGATTTCAATAAATCGGCGAAAGTCACAAAACGCCTCCCACATAAAAACTCAGCAGCCAGGATGGTGTTTGGGCAATTTTTACTAATCACGCTTATTGACAGTTCGTCCAGGAAAACATATATAAAATGAAAAAATAATAATAATAAATAAAAGAGTGACGATGTCGACATTCTAAGTGAAATAGTAACAAAACAATTTTGGGGGAAGGTCACATTGTGATCAAGCTGTGTGTTCTCCCCCTAAAAAAATTCCCCGTATATATGACCTCAGTTCCCTCCCTGGCATGTACGCCCAGGACATCCTCGGGGGGCATCCAAAGTCCACAGGAGGGCTCCCAAATATGACCACCCAGGGTGATGGCCGTACCCATTGTGGTTTTCTGTATCTGCCTCCCATCGTGTGTTGTTTCTGTTTTCTATTAATATTTTTTAGATATTTAGATATTTTTTAGATATTTAGATATTATTTAGATATTTTTTCCATTGATTTTTACAGACAGTGGAAGTGGGAGGGAGAGAGAGAGAGAGAAACATCAATGTGAGAGAAACACATCAATTGGTTGCTTCCCGCATGCGCCCCGACCACGGCTGGGGATTGAGGCTGCAACCCCAGGACATGCCCTTGACCCGGAATCGAACCCGAGACCCTTCAGTGCGCGGGCCCGATGCTTGACCAACTGAGCCATGCCGGCCGGGGCTCCTGGTTCCATCTTTTAATATTCTCATTGGCGTCTGTGGGATCTTTTCCTATCGGGAGCCTGGCTGCAACCACAAATCCTCCGGGAATGGATACATTGTATCGAGTACTTGGGTTCATTGTTTCCATAAGAACAACACTGGATCCCTACCTCACACCATATGTAAAAATTAACCCTGCGTAGCCCGGCCGGGCGTGGCTCAGCGGTTGAGCGTCGACCTAGGATCCAGGCGATCAGGGTTCGATTCCCGGTCGGGGCACATGCCCGGGTTGCGGGCTGCAGCTGATCAATGACTCTTATCATTGACGTTTCTCTCTCTCTCTCCCTCTCCCTTCCGCTCTCTGAAATCAATAAAGATATATTTAAAAAAAAAAAAATTAACCCTGAGTAGATGAAAATTCACGGGTGGACTCTAAGACTCCCAGGCAAATACAAAGGCACCCAGTTTTGTGATCTCTGAGACGGTCAGGATTTCTTCAATACGCTCTAACTTAGAGAGATACAAGGCAGTAAAGATATAGAGGGACTTTTGCTCCATCGAAACCACTGATTTCCATTTCAACAAAGGGCATTTCAACAACAGGACGGGGGGGGGGGGCAGCTGGGAGGAGACAAATGCAACGAATGAAACCAAAAATAGTTGACGGTTTAAACCAAGGCGCCTTCCCTGTTGGCAGTCGCTATGTCTTAGGTGGGGGAAGAGAACCCCGGACGTGAGGTGCTGGGAAGGCCGGTGTGGCCTGAGGGATGCACACCCTCCTGGCGGGCTCCTGGCGTGGGGAACGTACAAGCGAAAGCCTGCAAGTCCAACGGAAAACAGCTCGATTCGGATGTTTTCATGTCCTCGCAGGCTCCGCTCATTTCCCCCCATCGCTAAATATTACCCTATAATGCAAACGGAATGGCTGGCGTTCCCCGCTCGTGTTGTAACTCTCATTATGGAGCAAATTCCAGGCTGTTAAAAAACTGTTGCCAGCGTAAGTGGTCGCTGGTAAGAATCCCTCGACGGGCACCCTTCCGCACGCGTCCGGTTACCTCTTGAGGAGAACAATCCCTTGAAGCCGCCCGTATCCCCGGCACCCATGTCGGGCATTTGCTACCAGAGATTACGGCCGGTGGCAAAGGCCCCGGCAAGGCATGAGCGGGCCCCTCACGCCCTCCGCCAACGCCGCTAATGGGGTTTTAAATAACAGTGACTTTACGAGAGGAAAGAGGGATGATTCTGTAGAAACGTAACGGCTGCAGAGAAAAGAGGAAAGGAAACCGCGGGGCTCATGCTTAGGCCGAGGCACACAGTCCAGGACGCAGGCAGCAGGCACCTCTGAGGCCTGGGAGGCCGGACGGACTTTGGAAACCAGCTGAGCTGGACTCACCCACCGATGCTCGGTTTCCCTGTTTATGTTTATAAACAACGAGATGTCCCTAATTCTGGTCTTTCCTCCAGAACATCAAATTCACCGACACCGGACTGCTGTGTTTTTTGCTTTTTCGGTTGTTGCTAATCCTCACGCGAGGATATTTTTTCCCATTGGTTTTTAGAGAGAGTGGAAGGGAGGGAGGGAGGGATGGGAACAAGAGAGAAGCGTTGATGGGAGAGAGACATTTCCATCGGTTGCTTCCCTCACGCGGCCCAACCGGGACCCGGGATCGAACGTGCATCCTCACATACGTGCACTTGACCGGGAATCGAATCCAAGACCCTCCGGGGCACAGGCCAATGCTCCACCACTGAGCCACACCTGCCAGGGTGGCACCTGCCTGCTTTTGAGCAAGGTCTTTAGCTTGTCTTTATAGTTTGCCCCGTTTCTGTCTCTCCGTTAAAAGGCAGCCAAGAGCACGCGTAGGAGGTTCGTCTCCGAGAGAAAGAAGCCCCACTGGCTTCGCAGGTCTCCAGCGAGGGCAGGCGTCGGGCGAAAGCGTCTAAGATTACGGTGAGCGCCTCTCGGCACAAAGTACGCTAGCCTTGCAAGATTCAGGGAAAGCACAAAAATGCAGACACAAAACACGCGAGCCGGGCAGGTGTGTTTTTTTTATTGAAATGTTTAAAAAGCAAACAAATTGGTTTTATTTTGCCATCAAATGGTTGGTTTTCGATGTCTATGCCAATTGTAAAAATAAATTAAAAAATTAAAAAAAAAAGATACCTACTCTTTCAAATATTCCCCATGGTCCTGGCCGGGTGGCTCAGTGGGTTGGACCATCTCCCCATACACCGAAAGGTTACGGGTTCGATTCCTGGTCTGAGCACATACCTAGATTGTGGGGTTCAATCCCCGAGTGCGGGAGGCAACCGATAGATGTTTTTCTCTCACATCACTGGTGGGTTTCTCTCTCTGCCTCTTCCTTCCTCTCTCTAAAATCAATTTTTAAAAATTGTGAATATTCCGTATGCCCTATTTCTTTCTAAAAATGTCCATCTTTTTTTATTTTTTATTTTTATTTTTATTTTTTTAAATATATCTTTATTGATTTCAGAGAGAGGAAAGGAGAGGGAGAGAGAGAGAGACAGAAACATCAATGATGAGAGAGTCATTGATCGAGCCCACAACCCGGGCATGTGCCCTGACCGGGAATCGAACCCTGATCGCCTGGATCCTAGGTCGACGCTCAACCGCTGAGCCACACCCAGCTGGGCTCGATCTTTTTTTTTAAAAAAAATGTTTTTATTGATTTCAGAGAGAGGAAGGGAGAGGGAGAGAGAGAGAGAAACATCAGGAGGCTGCCTCCTGATCGCCCCCTACTGGGGACCCGGCCCACAACCCTGGCAGGTGCCCTGACCAGGAATCAAACCAGCGACCTCCTGGTGCCTGAGGTGATGCTCACCCAACTGAACCACACCGGCCGGGCTTAAAAGACTGATCTTAAATTTTCTGTCCCCCCGTCATATAACAATGTTAGTATATTTTACCCCATTGGCATTCTGCAGGACACCAGAAACGGAGAAAAGTCCCCAATGTGAATATAATATCTTCCTTGCTGTTGTTGCTTTTTAAAAAAAAGGAATTCCGGCTGGCGTGGCTCAGTGATTGAGCATAGACCTAGGAACCAGGAGATTGTGGTTCTACTCCCACTCGGGGCACGTGCCCGGGTTGTGGGTTCGACCCCCAGTCGGGCGCATGCAGGAGGCAGCCGATCCACGACTCTCTCATCGTTGATGTTTCTCTCTCTCCATCTCCCTTCCTCTCTCTGAAATCAATGAAAAAAATTTAAAAAAAAAATATTTAAAAAGGTATCCATTAAAGCCAAAATCTTGCCCGGCTTCAGACACCAAGCTTTGTTCCCCTTGTCCAGGTTTCGTGTTTACCTGCTCCCAGGGAACTGCGCCACGGGTGGCGTTAATTCTGTTTCACACGCTCAAGATCAATCACGGCAGCTGCGTTTCGCTGGCGCTTCTCTGAGTCCCGCGAAACAAAGATGTTAATTGCGCATGAAAAACATATTAAAACTGTAAATCATCTCTATTTTCAGGCAGGGTGGGAGAAACCAATTTAAAGTGACAAATCCGATGGTCTCTCTTTTGTCCGTTTTTGGCCAGAGGCCGCTGTATTAAAAGCACAAAATGACAGCCCGTTGGCATCCATTAGGCCTGATTCTTTGGTTTCTGAATCTAATCAAGAACCTAGAAAACGGACCCCAAATGCCATCTGAATGACCAAGGACTAGTTTCGTTAACAGTGGTGGACGGTCCCCTTCTCATGGTGTTTTTTACTGTATTGGGATATGTGGATATTTTTGTTTCAATTGTATACAGAATGGCCCATATATTTCTTTTTTATTTTATATTTCATTTTATTTTATTTTTTGTAGATAGCTCATAGCATACAGGACAAAAAACACTGTGAATTATCTGTCACTTACTCGTGGCAACCACTGAAAAACCTACTTGATATTAGATGCAATAGCATGTAGATTACTTTTTCTATAAAAAATGAGCAATTGATCTTTTTAATTATAGATATAACTATGGATACACCCTGATAGTGTTGCTGATGTTTCATTACAGATGTTACTGTGGATACACTTGATAGTGTTGCTGATGCTTCATTACAGATGTTACTGTGGATACACTTGATAGTGTTGCTGATGTTTCATTACAGATGTTACTGTGGATACACCTTGATACTGTTGCTGATGTTTTAATTACAGATGTTACTGTGCATACACCTGATAGTGTTGCTGATGTTTCATTACAGATGTACCTATGGATACACTTGATACTGTTGCTGATGTTTTAATTACAGATGTTACTGTGGATACACCTGATAGTGTTGCTGATGTTTCATTACAGATGTTACTATGGATACACCTGATAGTGTTGCTGATGTTTCATTACAGATGTTACTGTGGATACACTTGATAGTGTTGCTGATGCTTCATTACAGATGTTACTGTGGATACACTTGATAGTGTTGCTGATGTTTCATTACAGATGTTACTGTGGATACACCTTGATACTGTTGCTGATGTTTTAATTACAGATGTTACTGTGCATACACCTGATAGTGTTGCTGGTGTTTCATTACAGATGTAACTATGGATACACCTGATAGTGTTGCTGATGTTTTAATTACAGATGTTACTGTGGATACACCTGATAGTGTTGCTGATGTTTCATTACAGATGTTACTATGGATACACCTTGATAGTGTTGCTGATGTTTCATTACAGATGTAACTATGGATACACCTGATAGTGTTGCTGATGTTTTAATTACAGATGTTACTGTGGATACACCTGATAGTGTTGCTGACATTTCATTATAGACGTTCCTATGGATACATCTGATAGTGTTGCTGATCTTTTCATTACAGATGTACCTGTGGATACACCCTGAGAGTATCGCCGTACCATTCAAATTCAGACACCAATATAAATTTTCATCCACGCTGTCTCAAAGGGTAAGAGTCCCTTCTTTTCCCCGGACAACAGCGTGGTGATTGCTGGTGGGGAGGGAAGCGGAGGGGCAGGGGGCGGAGGGTTAATGGGGGGCCAATGGGTGATGGACGGAGACCTGACTTGGGGTGCTGAGCACACCTACAATATACAGATGATCTACTAGAGAATTGTACCCCTGACACCTACACAATTTTATTAGGCGATGTGACCCCTAATACATTCAATAAAAATGAAAATTAAATTAAATTAAAAAGTAAAAGAAATATTTTTTCATCACCTAACTTATGGGAAACACAACCAAGCACTGGCTGTCTTTCCCAATAGACGTATTGGGAAATTTAAAATACGTAACTGGGACAAAGATCTCCCGTTTCCTTTGTGTGTTTCTCCCTCCCGCGCCCCCCGTGTGAATTCTCGGCAAGCTCATCACCTGATAAACCAACGCCCGGTCAGCGCATTGGGTAATGGAATCCACTCTCGCTCCTTTCCGAAGGCTCTCGCAAATGAGACGCCACGGCCTAGACATGTACGTCTTCGGGGGTCAGGAATCCAGGCAGCGGGCCAAGGAAACGTAGGGGCCGGTCACCTCTCCGCAAAATAAATCGAATTACGCCCGCTGGATGTCGACGCGGGGCCACGCCGAGCAAGTTAGCAGACGACAGGCGGCCTCGGTAATTAATCTTCGCATGCAAATCGGCGCTCGTCCTCTTAACGGCTTAAAAATGTTCCTTTGTGAGACAGAGCCCAGTGAGATAATCCATGCAAACGACCCGGTCAACGAAGGCAGGAAATAAATATCTGAAAATTTGTGATGTCCTGCCGCCTCTTGCAGCGACTCGCGTTTGTCGTTGTCACGGGAAAGCAGCCACGGAAAACGGGTGACTAAGTGCATGTGGCTGCGTGGCATCCACGTGGTCTTTTTTTGCAAAGTCAGGTGGCCGCACGCACGATGAATCCGGCCCGTGGGGCATGCATAGCGTCCACTTCGGCCACACGTCGCCTCTTGGAGGCGAACACAAGCCCTGGCTGGGTCTCTGAATTTCCCAAAGACCACGTCCGTCCACAACCTCTGTGGCTCCGTGGATGCAGTGGCACGTGGACGTGGGACCAGGCGGCCGCAAGGAGCACCTGCACCCTGGATGCCTGGCTGAGCAAACACCGCAAATCCACTCGCCAGACTCTCTTCCAGGATGCTCGGCGAAGAAAATCAATGTCGACATCAGGCTCCGGCCTCCCGGCTCCGATACGTGGTTCCCTCCGCCTGAAACCTCCCGCCCCCGTCAAGCAATGACTGTCCTGCAGGTTTCACAGCGGCCGGGACGCTCTGAGACCGGAGCTCAGGCTGGTGCAAGACGTGCCCGAATCCCCCCAACGCCCTGCACCGTCGCCTGGACTGCGCGGAACGGAGGCTGCAGGGAGCCGTGAATCTTGCCCTGACGTGATCTGCAAGGGAAGGGACAGGTCGGCCTTCGCCCAGGCGGCCTGACCGTGAGAACACGCTCGCTAAGAATCCAACCGACGGGTGGGTACGTGTCTAAGCCGTCCTTTCGTTAACGTCAGGGCCTCAGACAGAGAAATTCCAAGAAGGAGGGGTATTGGTGGTGCCTTCGGGGCTGCAGGACTGAAGGCGAGATTTTCCTACCACCCGAGGGCACCCGCCTCCTGCCCCCAATTCAACATCTCACACAAAAAAGCCCCGGGAGTAGCCGAGGATGACTCCCTGGGCCTCGCGGACATTCCCGGACAGACCACTGCCCTCCTCCTGGCCAGCCCCTTGCTCACTGCCCGACAATGCCGCTCTTTTTTTTTTTTTTAAATACTCTTTTTAAAATATATTTTTATTGATTTTTTTAGAGAGGGACAGAGAGAAAAGCACCAATAATGAGAGGGAATCACCCATGGGCGGCCTCTTGCACACCCCCAGCGGGGGACCAGGCCTAAAACTTGGGCAGGTGACCTCACTGGGAGGCGAACCGGCCACCTTTGGGTGCACAGGGTGACGCCCGACCAACCGAGCCACCCCGGCCGGGGCCCAGCAATGCAAATCTTGCCGAGCCTTTCCCCCGAATAAAAGCACAGGCTGAGAGGTGCTCAGATTTAATGTAACGTCCCCCAGCTCCGCTCCCTCAACGGGCCGAGCCTTGGGCAAAGCTGAGGCGGTCGCTGGGCCACGTAACGGACATGCCGGGCACCGTCGGTTATACCCTGGGCCGGACAGCTCCCCCCAACCCCTGGTCAAGGTCCCAGCTCGAGTCACAGGGTCCGTGACTTGCCAGGAGCTGCGCTGGCCGGTCCCAGACGTCTCTCTGGGGGGCCACACGGACCATTCGCCATCCGCGCAATGCCACTCACAGGGCCCGACGCCCACAGAACAACCACGACCGATACAGAAACGGGCTCCGAGGAGTTGGCCTACGGCCTACACGGAGCCAATCACCCCCATTTCCACGCCCATCCGTCCCCCTGAGCTGCGGGGCGATGTCCCGGGGAAATGACGGTCAGCCCTTTGCTGGCCCTGCCTGGAGACAGCCTCTCCGGAGAGAAAGCCAACGAACAGGACGGAAAACGGACCCAAAATGCCCGGTTCCTTCGGACAATGATTCGGGTCTGCGAGACACGTTTTTATTCTTTTAATTTTTTTTTAAATATGTTTTTATTGATTTCCGATACGTTTCAAATATGTTTTCATTGCTGCCCCCGACTGGGGATCAAGCCCGCATCCCGGGCCTGTGCCCTGAGCGGAAATCGAACCCGTGACCGCCTGGTTGCCAGGTCGACGCTCAACCGCGGAACCATGCCGGCCGGGCTGGGTGTTCACTTTTTGATGGAATAACTGATTGCATCTCAAAACAGATGAAGCGGAACACATCTCAAAGCGTCCATTCAAAGCTGAGGTCAGGAAATATTAAATCGGTTGCAGACATGGAAAGTGAATGACAGTTTCCAGACGGACAGCGTCCCTTGGCGACAAGTGAAGATACGCGACGCGTCCTGGAGGTAAGATCGGGCAGAAGTAAATAACGACCTTGAAACCCGCCTGATCTTATTACCTAATGTCATTGCAATAAATTAAAGACGTTAATGAATGAGCAAAGAACAAATACGCGAGCAGACTGTTTGCAGCTGAAATGTCTCTCCTGGACGGCGTTGCGTGATATTGCTCATGGCCTACGCCGGACAGCAAACTGGGTTTTTAACACATTCTAGACAATTTGGATTTGTTCTCATTGAGAAAAAAAATCTCTAAATTACGAATGGAACAAGCTTAAAACGTATGTATTAGAAAATCAAAAGTGTAAGAGAAACGATCTTCTTTCCAGAAAGTTTGTTTCTTTCTAAATTACCCAGACAAATATAATCCCTACTAACGAAAGAGACTCTTCTAATCATATACAATTTTGTAAACCCTGAAATAAGAATATTATTCTACGTTCAAATTGGTGAGGTCTTTTCAGGCCTGTTATGGGAAACCCGCTCTGGTTTGACCCTGTTCACGAAATCCTAAACCCTTTCCAGCTACGCCTTGGCGGGAGATATTTATTTAATCACCTTCCGCAGTGACCTTCACCTGCAGACTGCATTCACGCGTCCAGCCCGCCGATGAAAACGGGAACCGTTTACTCATTTCGACGCCGTTGCATCCTGATGTTGATGGTTAAAAAGCCCTGTCTCACGGTGGCCGCTCAGCTGAACGCGTCGCCTGTCGTTGCCCCTGTCTCCCCGTGTCGGGAACGATGACCCCTTGGTCCCTCCCGGCTATTGAGTGGCCCCTTCGGCGGCTGTGGTAAACGACGGTGTTATCAGCAACGCGCGTTGACCATGGGCCGGATTGATACACATATTAGGCCCAAAATGCACGCTCACGGTCGGTAAAATGTTCGTTTTTCTGGCCTACCATGTACTGCGTTCCACCAATGTGCTGCCAGGGGCGTGACGTGAGCAGAATGGACGCGCACGTCTCAGGGCCCCATGTGGATAAATGAATATACTTGGAACCTCCCAACGCAGCTTCATTTTACACCCAGGGAAACCGAGGCAAGTACAAGCCCACGAACTTTCCCACAACCCCTCAACTGGGACGGAGACAAGCTGGCATTTGAACCTAGGCTGGCAAGTTCTTGGCCATTCCTCTGAGCCGGGCAGGACGAGTAAACGAAATTTATATGTAAAAGGGGAGGGAAAAGGGATCTGCACCCCCCGCGATCACTGCAGCACTATTCACGGGAGCCCAGGGAGGGAAGCAACCCAAGTCTTCATGGACGGAAGAGCCGATAAAGAATATGTGATAAAAAGCTGTGGTACGTCTACACCGTGGAATACTACGCAGCTGTGAAAAAGGTGGATCTCGTCCCCTTTGGGGCAGCAGGGAGGGACCTGCAGAGTCTTATGCTGAGTGAAATAAGCCAGGCAGAGAAAGACAAATGTCCCAGGATCTCACTCATATGTGGAATCTAATGAACAAAATAAACTGATGAACAAAATAGATCCAGAGACGTGGACGCATGGCGCAGACAGAGGGATCTCAGAGGGAAGGCGGGAAGCAGGGCAGGAAGAGATGAATTTATAAGCAGATAGGAGCAGCCCCGGGACACAGAGAATGGGCCGGTGGGGGCCTGGGGCGGGAGATGGACAGACGGGGGGAAGGGGGAGGAAATGGGGGGCATCTGTAATACTCTCCACAATAAAATAAATTTTAAAACAAGCATTTCTTTAAAGGATAGAGAATCACTTTGCCCGGAACAGATCAGATCCTGAGGCCTGGAGGAAAGGAACAGAGAGCCAAAAGGAGTTTGCAGGCAGGGCGACAAGCAAGACAGGGACATGTTCAGAGACACGGCCGCCATCAAGAGGGAAATTTTGTGCAAAGAAGGCAATTTCCATGTTTTGCTATGTAGAGGTCACTCAGTGACCCCTACTCTCGAAATCTGTAGATGCCCAAGAAAAACGAAATGTCCGTTTCTTCCCTGGGTAACATCTGTCTATCTTTGTGTGTTTTTATTTTTATTTTTTATTTATTTATTTATTTTAATATATCTTTATTGATTTCAGAGAGGAAAGGAGAGGGAGAGAGAGAGATAGAAACACCAATGATGAGAGAGTTATTGATCGAGCCCACAACTGGGGCATGTGCCCTGACCGGGAATCGAACCCCGATCGCCTGGATCCTAGGCCGACGCTCAACAGCTGAGCCACGCCCGGCCGGGCTCTTTGTGTGTTTTTAAATCCTCATGCAAGGATATTTTTTCATTGCTTTTCAGAGAGAATGGAAGAGACAGAGACACAGAGAGAGAGAAACGTTGATGTGAGAGAGACACATCCATGGGTTGCCTCCTGCACACGCCCCGGTTGGGACCAGAGGATTCATTCTGCAACCAAGCTACATGCCCTTGGCCAGAATCGAACCCGAGACCCTGCAGTCTGAGGGCCGACAAGCTGTAACCACTGAGCCAAACCAACCAGGGCCCGTGAATCATTTTTAATAGTATTTATTAGGATATTTTAATAGGATATTTAGTCGGACTTGCTAGGAGGCTATTAACACAGTGAACACCCCGTAGAGCCGACGTCTCCAACACACCCGACGTCTGCCCGGCCCTGGGAACCGACTCATTTTCTCTCTGGTGAACATGACGGGGACGCAGCCAATTTTAACCAGCCCGCGTTAGGACGGACTTCTCGAGACAGAAAAGGAAGCCAGTGAACTGGAATCTCAGAGCGGAGATGGGGTCCCGAAGGCCCAAACCCCACCTTTCAGCAACGGCTTTGTTTCCGACGAGGGCGCTCGCTTTCCTGTGAAATCCCAGCCGTAAGAGAAGGCGGGAGAACTCGGTAGGAGCTGTGTCTTGCCGCTGCAACAAGTTGCCACAAGCGATCTGGGACAACAGAGCACACAGGAATTATCTACGTTTCTATTTCCACGGCTTTTCCATCCCCCGCAGCAGGGCAGGGGAACCTTTCTCCGGCCAGGGGCCGTTGGGGTATTGATGACGTCACTCGCAGGCCATACAGAAAATCAACTTAAAAGTTAGCTACGAAAAAGAAGCGCCTGGATGTATTGGATTTTGAGTCCTTGGCAGGGCCGGACCAGGTGATTTCTCAGACATATAGGGCCCTGGGGCCGGACCTGCCCAACGCATGCTCTAGCCCCGACCCTCAAAGCCAGCGACGGCCAGTTCTACCTTCTCACATTCCTTCACTCCGATTTATTCCCCTCCTTTGCCGTTTTCCACAACTTAAGGGTGTTTGTTATTCAGTATTGCCCCGCTGGTGTGGCTCAGTGGTCGAGCATTGACCTGTGAAGCAGGAGGCCCAGGTTCAGTTCCCGCTCAGGGCTCGATCCCCAGCAGGGGGCGAGCAGGAGGCAGCCGATCAATGACTCTCATCATCCATGTTTCTCTCTCCCTCCCCCTTCCTCTCTCTCTAAAACAAATAGAAACATATTTTTTTTTAAATTTTAAATTGAAATATTAAGCCCCCCAGATAATGCACATTATATTCCTCTTAGTTTTCATTTATTTATTTATTTATTTTATTATTATTTTTTCTATTTTTTTTTTTTAATATATCTTTATTGATTTTACAGAGACGAAAGGAGAGGGAGAGAGAGACACAAACATCAACAATGAGAGAGTCATTGATCAGCTGCCCGGGCATGTGCCCTGACCGGGAATCGAACCCTGATCACCTGGATCCTAGGTCGATGCTCAACCGCTGAGCCACGCCCGGCCGGGCTCCTCTTAGTTTTTAAAAAATATGTCTTTATTGATTTCAGAGAGAGGAAGGGAGGGAGAGGGAGAAACATCAATGAGGAGAGTCATGGATCGGCCCCCTGCTGGGGATCGAACCCACAACCGGGGCCTGTGCCCTGACCGGGAATCGAACCCTGACCTCCAGGTTCATAGGTCGATGCTCAACCACTGAGCCCCACCAGCCGGGCAGAATTCAGAATTTTAAATATGCAGCCTTACCGTCTGCGCTGTTAATTAAATGCACGGATGTGCATTCAGATACACGCGAAAGGAAAACCTCTGGGGGAATCAGGAAGACGCCGTAACGTTAACGTTTACCGCGAAACTGGGCTCTATCCTTTTGTGAATAACTAATAATTCAATATCTATGCCTGCACATGGATTGTCAAATCGATTTAGTATTTAAAAACAAAAACAAACAAACAAACAAAAAACAACCACCCCTGGCCCAACAGACGCCGATTTGTGGTTTGCGCAAATACACAGACGCGTCGCCTCCAGCCCTCACGAGCAAAATTGCGACGTTTACAGGTTGCGGGGAAATCAATTCCACCTTTTAAGCCCCTATTACCCGCCCGGTTCCCTTGTCAAGGTCCGGGTGAGATATCGTTTGCAAAAGCCATCTAAAAAATACATAAATATAGGAGCGAAAGGGTGGCACTGGGCTGATTGTTTCTGCATTTTTATGCTCCCCAATCCCTGTTCAATGCGGAGCCACAGCGCAGTAAATGGAGCGATCGTTCAGGGCTCAGGTGCGCACAAGTGCGCACCGACACCTCCGTAATCAAGGAAACGATTGATCTTCCCTCCCGGGTGGGCTCGGCCGCCCCTATCGGGAGGTTTTCTGTCTGAATCGCAGGCAGCCGGTCCTGAGGTTAACTCCGCAGACCCCAGCGCGGCCAACGGATTACGAAAGGCATTTCAATCCTTCACCCGGTTTCTCTTTTTTCCCATTTCTTCCTGTCTTTCCTCGTTTTAAATGTACTTTTATTTAAATGGCTCGTTAGGAGGACGATCGCCGGCCGGTTGGCTTGTGAAACAAGAGCCCTAATTGTGTCTGGGGGCCCCTCACTCACCTCCTCGTAGGCCCACAAAGCAGCTATTTGGGGATTTTTTTTTTCCCGCCACCGAGTCAGCTCAGGAAACGGTAAGAAACAGAGTCCGAGGGTCAGAATCACACTGAGAACCACAGTCTCCAAGGTCATTGCTCTGTGGCCACGAGGACACGGGCCACACGCCAGGACCCACGAATATAACGAAGCACAGTGGTTGTGTTTCCTCGCGTGGGTGTCCCCTGTGACCCCCAGAACAGACGCCCTGGCCGGGCCTGGCGCCTCCTCACTTCCCCTTATGAGGCCTTTTAGCGCCTACGATTCACGGGTGGGGGACCTTTTATCGCCCGAGGGCCATTTGGATGTTTCTAACGTCATTCCAGGGCCATACAAAGCGATCAACTTAAAAATTAGCTATAGCCCGGCCGCCGTGGCTCAGCGGTTGAGCGTCGACCTAGGATCCAGGAGATCGGGGTTCGATTCCTGGTCGGAGCACAGGCCCGGGGTGCAGGCTCGATCCTCACTTGGGGGCTTGCAGGAGGCTGCCGATCCATGACTCTCATCATTGATGTTTCTCTCTCTCTCTCTCTCTCTGAAATTAATATATTTTTTTAATTAGCTATGAAAAAAAGCTCCGAAATTCACCGACTTTCGAGTCCCACCTGTGGCTGCCCGAGTTAAAAAGTACACAGCCCACTTTCTAGGGCAGGCGAGGCGCGTGAGAAACGTGGGATCCCCGTCGCATAACCGCCGTCTGGTTAGACGTTGCTGAGAAATTTTTAACTGGGAACCTGCACGGATGGGACGTAGCCCGACCTGACCAGCATGGGGTTGAACTAATACACCGAACGTCGCCGTTTCTAGAGACCTTCGCACCGCTGTGCTATTGAAAGCAGAAGGCCGCTCTGCCCAGGCCTGCGTCTCACGGCCTCAGTCCGGGTGTCACAGAATCACCGGACGACCCGCGTGGGCCGTCTGCCACCGCGGGTGTTGGAAGGAAAGGGGGGGCTCCTATTTCTGCTAAAAGCTGTGGGCCCCCCGACCACGAAGTGCAACCGTCGTCTAAATCACCCCTTGTTTGCGTCTCTAAAACGCTCGCAGCGGTTCAAGGCTCCAACAGAAACGCAGTAAACTCCCGAAAGACTCGAGCCAGTGGAACCGTTCCCTCTCATGTTCAGCTCACCCTCCCAAGCGCGATCTTGTTCTCAATTCTATTATTTTTTGACAGACGCGTCCCTTTATAGATGA
>NC_142103.1:104795657-104930657 GCF_054644295.1 Miniopterus natalensis | reverse complement strand
CCTTTCGGCAGTTCTCGGTGCTCCATCCCTGCCGTGCCAACCCCGGCGCCAGCCGCCCACTCCTCTTGCAAATCCCCGGGCGGCGCAGGCGCTCGGCACACTCTGCCTGGCAGGCTTCGCGCTCAGGGCTGCTCACTTCAGCGTTTCTCCCAGCGGCGGGCGGGGAGGGTGGCGACCGAACGGCGTCGGGGGAGGGCGCTCGGCGCCACTGTGGAAAATACAGTTCAGAAAGCGACGAAATGGTGATGTTTGTGTGATGTGTATGTTGCCTCAATTCAAGATTATCTAAGTAAACAGCAGCAATAGCACACGATGAATTTTTTTTTTAAGTTAATTTCAGAGAGAGGAAGGGACAGGGAGACAGAAGCATCAATGATGAGAGTCATGGATCGGCCGCCTCCTGCACGCCCCCCACTGGGGATCGAGCCCACAACCCGGGCCTGTGCCCTGACCGGGAATCGAACCCCGATCGCCTGGATCCTAGGTCGACGCTCAGCCGCTGAGCCACGCCCGGCCGGGCTACAGTGAATTTTAAAGGCGTGTTGGGATTCTCTGCGAAAGGGAAACTGTGCCGTGAGCGTCTGCAGAACGTTCCAGGACGGCCTAGAACCGCGCGTGGCCGGTTCTTTCCCCGCCGCAGGTGGACCGTGACAGAGAAACAGGAGACGTGGGAAACAGCATTTCCCGGTAGCCTGTCGGGCGGGACCTTACGTGACAGCCTCGCAGCGACTCTGGGGGAGCCTCCGAGTCATGGTTTCCATAACCCACAGCACCTTCTGCAGGGGAGTCGGGCGTCGCCATGGCCCCGCTCGCTTCCCCCTGTGTCTCCTTTCAAATGAGGTGGGATTTCCCACAGGCACCGGGGCGGATTATGCAGAATACGGGCTTCCCACCCCCACCCCCCAAGAAGGGAGACGAATTCCTAAAATAGTTCAGTCCCTCAAATCAGCGCCAGCCACGGGGAGATGCCCGGGGCGAGAACGGCCTATTTATTGCCACATTCCTGAATTGAGTCATCGCTATTGTCTCTCTCGCGGAAAGAATTCTTCTGAAATGCCAACCAGGGAACCGCCTTCCCCTTCCCCGAAGCGCCGTGGGAACAATTAGCCTGCGGAGGGAAAGCCCCTCCTGGGACAGGTCTGCCTGCCAGGGCCGGACCGCCTGCAGCCCCAGCTAAGACGCTCAGCGGCTCCTCCTGTCTCCCCACCCACCTACCAACCTACCCCCCGGGGCCCAGCTGCCACCCTGCGGCGCCGACAGTGCTGGGGGAGTCGTGAGGCGACATCCGTGGGGTCCCCGGGGGCGTGGAGCGAATGCACGGCTCACATTGTGAGGACCCACCAAGACAGAGGCAGGCCCCCAGGCCCCGGGCAGGACCAAAGGCGTACATGTGAGGACCCACCAAGACAGAGGCAGGCCCCCAGGCCCCGGGCAGGACAAAAGGCGTACATGTGAGGACCCACCAAGACAGAGGCAGGCCCCCAGGCCCCGGGCTGGACAAAAGGCGTACATGTGAGGACCCACCAAGACAGAGGAGGCCCCGGGCAGGACAAAAGGCGTACATGTGAGGACCCACCAAGACAGAGGCAGGCCCCCAGGCCCCGGGCAGGACAAAAGGCGTACATGTGAGGACCCACCAAGACAGAGGCAGGCCCCCAGGCCCCGGGCAGGACAAAAGGCGCACAGGAGTGACTCAGTAAACTGCAGAGGGTGGAGGCGGCTCCAGGAATTAACTGAAACCGATGGGTTTGACAAATACCGGGTGCACTCCAGCTTCAGGTGCCTGTGGCTGAGAAACATCCTGAGCCCACCCTTCCTGAAGAATTTATAACCCATGTAACTTACTCAGGCACCTGTGGTTGAGGAACATCCCGAGCCCACCCTTCCTGAAGAATTTACAACCCTTGCAAGGACAATGATCGCTTGCTCACTGTAACCCTATACAGGCCTGTTGTAAATTTGAATTGGGGTTCGAGTCAGAAATCCACCGCGTTGGATACGACCCAACCCCAGCCAGCTGGAATAAAAGTCCCTTTTGCTGTTACATGATCAGCTCCGGAGCGATTGCCTTTCCGCCGCATAGGGGATCTGGTTCTCGGACAGAACAACGTCAGCGAGCGGCATTTTTATATGAAGCTGCGTCCCGCCCGTGTTCGTAGCGACGGGGTTATTTCACTGACTACAGGAAATGCTGGTTCCTTCTCATGGTTCCGATCCCATCGGACGACCTCGCCGATAGTGGGCCGGGGCGTCCGTGGTCGTTATTTTCGATCACGGCCAGTTTGCAGCCAATGCGTCTATGGCCGGGGTCCCCATACGGACGGGGCTCCGAGGAGGGACGGCCGCAGCCAGGAGCCCGGTGGGGCGGGTCCCAGGGAAGCCGGCCCTGTCGCAAGGTGTCCCCCCAGACGCCGCCTTCCTGCTGCACCCTCTCCACGGTGCAACAGGCAGCGAGCACGGCCAACGAGCTCAGCCGAAAACGCCGCAGAGGCCCGGTGGCGAAGGCAGCCGGACACACAGCCCACTCCCCCTCCTCCGGCTGTGCATTCGTCTCAACAAGCCACACTCTCGTGGACACAGAGCCTGGACACAGAACCCTGCCTCTCAAAGCCGTAACAGGTGAGCCTAGCTCAAGCGATATGGTCTGAGAGGGGGAGCGTCGCTCCCAAGCTGCCCGCGGAGCCCGCCGGCCTCATCCTCTTAAAAGATTAGCATTAGAGACGATCGCTTTCCCCCTGCGCCCCCACGTGACGCTGTGAAGTGGAACCTCGGGGGCTCGGCACAGCTCGGAGCGCCTTCCAGGTCTGGCCTGAGCCGTTCCAGCCGGCTCACCTGCCAGCCCGCGGCTGGCCTGGGTCCCCTGTCCCCACCGCGCCGCGTCACCTCCGCTCACGGCTCCTTTGAGGGATCAGACGCTCTCCTCCCCTCCGTCCCGGGCTCCACGTTCCCGCTCTGTCTCTCCAAGTCCTCGTGGTCTAGGAAGGCCCCGCGGACGGGCCGTCGTCTTTGGAAAGTCTCGATTCCCAGGGAAAAGCAATGCCTTGCTCAGGTGTGTGCTGGCCCCTCCTAGCGCGAGGCGATGCTTTCGTCGCCGGCTCGGTAGAAAGCGAGTGGCTGCGCCTTGAGTCTGAGCAACAGGAGCTGCAGGTCGGATCTCCCCCCACGGGCACAGCCCAGCACCTGAGACATCAGAGAAATGCAAGACATGCTTCTGGAGGGAGTTAATTAGCTTTGACTGGAGTCCTTAAAACACTGCAGTCTTAGCTCAGACCACGGGACAACGTATTTCTGTCATCTGTCGGACAATTAGCTTTGACGGTGGGACTTACAAATATGTTATTCACAAGGCCCCTTATTTTCTCAAACGTGAGGCAGAAGCAGAAAAACCCGACATAAATCTAAGAGCTGAACTCGAGAGCCGGGCACACGCCGTATTCAACGCCTGCCAACCCGCCGGTGATGTCTGAACGTGGCACGGCGGTGAATTTATAATAAAGGGCAGCTGGGTAACAGGCACGCTGCCTGGGAGTTCCGCGTCCGGGAGCATCCGCCTCGATGTTCACGCTTTAAAAGTTAAAGAAGAGACTCACCGTTGCCCGGGGCAGGTGCCCGGCACAGCTAAGCCCAAGGCGTTTGATCACAAAATGAACATTTATTCAGCGGCAGCTGTGCGCAGGGGGCCACCGTGGAGGGGCAGTGAATTCAAGAAGAGATGGAGCCCTGGCCCGTGTGGCTCAGTTGGCTGGGCATCTTCCTGAGCACCGTGAGGCCGTCGGTTCAATTCCCGGTCAGGGCACAGGCCCGGGTTGCGGGTTCGATCCCCAGCAGGGGGCGTGCGGGAGGCAGCCGATGGATGACGCTCTCTCATCGTTGATGTTTCTCTCTCTCTCTCTTCCTCTGTTTCTAAAAAAAAAAAAAACAACTCAATAAAAAAATATATATTAGAAAAAAAATTTAAGAGAATGGCCCCTTGTCTATGGAACTTGTTTCCTGCACCAAAAAGCAGACCATCCACGGTCCTGTAAACAGATTCAATGGTATCCGACGGGGCTTCGGGCTGGGAAGATGACGCAGGGCCTGGGGCAGGGCTGGTGTTTGATGGGGGAACCGGGAGAGACGCGCCAGGTGGCTGCCGAGCGTGGCCTTCCTCAGGCAGAAGCGGCTGAGAAAAGCCCATCCAGGGGGTGAAGGTCCTCAGGTGGAGGGAATGGCTTTCTCCCTGAGGCCACATGGAGGCTCAGATGCATGTTCGTT
Organism: Miniopterus natalensis; assembly: GCF_054644295.1. Classification (NCBI taxonomy): domain Eukaryota; kingdom Metazoa; phylum Chordata; class Mammalia; order Chiroptera; family Miniopteridae; genus Miniopterus; species Miniopterus natalensis. The sequence continues at coordinate 104,926,403 of NC_142103.1, read as the reverse complement.
CATCACATAAAAACGAGGCCTGTGGTTGGATCTGTTAATGTGGTTGAATGAGTCCAGGATACGCCACCAGGGCTCATGAGCTGTTTTGAGCTGCAGACATTTGAGGACCCACTGGTGACGGCAGAGGTGTTGTCAGAAGCGTCATTTTCGGCTAAAGACAGAGCCTTCCGAACGTTTTCAACAGCCAGACATTCCCCTGCAAGGGCGACTTCTTGGGCCATGGGAAAGGGGCTCCCATCGCCAAGGGCCCGGGCCCCGAGCCCGTAACATGGTCAGGAATCCGTACAGCCCCCCCCCCCCATTCTCCTAAAAGCCCTTTGTGTTTCCCAAACATTATTTGCATTTTCCAAAGTGCTTTCTCCCCCCTGTTCCCCCCATGGGATATAAACTTGCAATTCTAGCCCCCTCCCTGAGCCCCTTTCCCTGGGGGGTCCCGTGTCTGTCTGGCCTGGAATAAACTTGGTCTTTTCTTTGGTTGCTCTGTCGGGTGTCAGTTAAATTGCACGCCCCCTGTCACAGAACCTAATGGACGGGAGGGACAGGTTTTCCTCCCTGACACAATTCGCTATGTAACGGTTTGAAGGAGACTTTCTCCTACATTCGTGTATCCAACCCTAAGCCGCATTCAACACATGAATCTCATTTGATAAAACTCAAAACATGCTAAGTTACATCGGGAAGGGGAGTCGGGCAATTAGACAAAACAGCAACAACAACACTCAAAGGGGTGTGAGGAGCGCGTGGAAAGAAAGAAAATGATTGTTATGCACAGAACACGGTTTATCTGCAGAGAAATTCCAAGGGGATCGTGAGGGAATCTATTGCGAACAGAGCTCCACCAAGAGCAGCATGAAAAAGGGCAATCGGCCTCCTTTTATAGCTGCCGCAATTAATTAGAAAACATCGTTCCACAAGCATCGTATTAAAAGTACACAGACATCCAACCATGAAGTGCCTAAAACACGAGGACCGGCCGTGATACATAAAAGCCAATTACAAAGAGAAACAGCCAAGGCTGTGAAGAGAAACAATGTAACAACCGGCCGTGATACATAAAAGCCAGTTACAAAGAGAAACAGCCAACACTGTGAAGAGAAACAATGTAACAAACCAATGGATACATTCTGTGCACTAAAGGGAGGCTCCTCCTATACCTCTAAAGATGTTGATTACGCCGCTGTTAAGCTATAAATTCAGTGGGGATCACCTACGGTAGTCACAGCAGGGCATCTCTCTGAGCTGGAAAAAGCGGTTTTGCTTCCAGAGGGAAGATCCCTGTCCCAGAGCCGCCAAGGATATTTGGAGAGATGACAATAAAGACGAGGAAATTCTCCTGCTAAACCTGGACACCTAAGAGTGTTCACGGTAATTAGAAGCGTGACACTGGATCCTCAAGTCGACTTGGGGAACAGGGTATAGAGGGAGATGAGAAAATAACTCATCGGATGGCCCAGCCGCTGTGGCTCAGTGGCTCAGAGTCAACCGATGAAGCAGGAGATGGCGATTCGATTCCCAGTCGGGGCAGATGCCCGGGTGGGGGCCCAATCCCCAGTGTGGGGCCTGCAGGAGGCAGCCGATCAATGACTCTCATCACCGATGTTTCTGTCTCTCTCTCCCTCTCCCTTCCTCTCTCTCTGAAATCAATAAAAATATATTAAAAAAAAAAAAAAAGAATTGAAAGGCTTCTACAGCAGGTATTAGAGAACAGGGCAGGCGTCAGATCACGAGTGATTTTCTAAACCATGTGTTGGATTTGGCACTTTATCAGGAGGTCAGTGAGAAATTACTGAAGGTTCTGAATATATATATATGTATATACACACACACACACATATATATATATGTATAAAAGTCATCATACAGCTGAAACTTATGGAAAAACATGAGGGGGCCCAGACATGCTACTGAATAAATGATGCTCGAGCAGATTTACCTGAAGACGGCACAGACACCATATGTTCCTTCATTGCATTATTTTTAAAAACCTGAGGCATGCAAACATTTTTAAAATGTCCAAGCAATTCGGGGGGGAAGGGGGGGTGAGAAAGGCACGTTAAAATATGTTTAAGACCTTGTACTAGGAAAAGTTTCGAAAGCACAAACCCTATTTCTGGAAAAGGCCGACATACCCAGTGGCGTTACAGCCGCAACGTTTCTGCGTGGTACAGGCCGCTGTGAACCACGTGGAAAGATGAGCCACTCGCAGAGACAGTTACAGGGAGGCAGAGCAAGTCTTTTTTTGTTGTGTGTTTTTGTTTGTTTTGTTACTCCTCGAGCGAGGTTTTTTAGAGAGAGTGGAAGGAAGAGAGAAACATCATTGTGAGAAACACAAAGCTATGGGCTGCCTCCTGCAGGTGCCCCAGGTGGGGCCGGGGATTGAACCTGCAACCCAGGTATGTGCCCTTGCCCAGGAATCGAACCCGGGACCCTTCAGTCTGCAGGCCGACGCTCTAACCCCTGGCCGGGGTAGAGCAGAGCATGTCTTTTTTAAGCTGTGAAAAGCTGAATGTTTCCTACTCTCCAGACACGTCTGACACAGTTCACATTATAAACAGGATTTAAGCAGCTCTGTTGATTGGATTTAACGAAGCACGTTGATGGGAGAAGTAATTCAAAGCTGGGAATAAATCTGTTGCTTTCCCTTCCACACAAAAGCCTTATTTTTTTTTTCTTCTATATTTTAATCTTTTTTCCGTTATAGTTTAAGTCCCATTAAGCCACACTATGGAAAACGCAAGGAGATGAAAGCAAAGCGCCTGCCGGTGGGAGGTCATTTGAGTGGGAATATGTCACACGTCACTCCCCACGGCGAAGGCTTTTTAGACAAACAGCGTTTTGCACTTTCTCGCCGAGACGACGGCTCCTGAGCTGCGACATCTCAGAGAACAGAGCGGGTGAAACGCAAACCTCGAAAGGTCAAGGAAAAATAAATAAATCCGCCTCGTGTGCGTTTACTAAAACGGGGGCACCAAACTGAGGGGTATCCGCTGTTTGCGAATGTTTGCCGTGTGGCTTTGGTTCTTTTGTATTTTCGTGATATTTGAAAAGGAAAATTCAGACATGTGCATAAGAAATCATCCCCTTGAAACAAATGAGTGAAATAAAATAAGTCAAGTCTGAGCAAAGGGAGATGCCGCCGGCCTGTTCAGCAAACGCGCAATTTGGGGGGCATGTTTCAGGAGCTCGCCTCGGCGTCTTGCTGTTATTTAGGACCCTGTTAACCCAACGATGTTCTAAATTAAAGTAACGATCACGCTTTTGTGCAGAGATGCTTAACCTGGTGATTCCTGGATCTCAGTGGGTTAAATGGTGGGGAAATGTTTGTACCATTAAAGATTGACTCCTCCCTCCCGACCCTCCATCTGAAACCCTCCGCCTACACGGATCCCAGGGCCAGAGGAACCTCAAAGAGACTATTTAAATCAACCCAACATCGTGATCGGACAAAGTAAAGTACTGTCAATACTAGGTGCTGGCGAGGGTGGAAAGAGGGGGACCCTGGTGCACTGCTGGTGGGAAGGCAGACGGGTGCAGCCACTCTGGAAAACAGTATGAGGTCCCTCAAAAAATTTAAAATGGAGCTGCCTTTTGACCCAGGGATCCCACTTCTAGGAATATATCCTAAGAATCCTGAAACACCAATCAGAAAGAATATATGCACCCCGATGTTCATAGCAGCACAGTTTACAATAGCTAAGATCTGGAAATAGCCCAAGTGCCCATCCGTAGATGAGCAGATAAAAATGCTGCGGTACATCTATGCCGTGGAATACTACGCAGCTGTGAAAAAGGAATCTTGTACCCTTTGGGGCAGCATGGAGGGAACTGGGGGGTATTATGCTGAGTGAAAGAAGCCAGGCAGAGAAAGACAAGTGTCCCCATGATCTCACTCATACGTGGAACCTGGTGAACAAAATAAACTGATGAACAAAATAGATCCAGAGACACAGAAGCATGGAGCAGACGGAGGGATGTCAGGGGGAAGGTGGGGTGGGGAGAGATTAACTCGAGAACTTATATGCGTCTGTGCATAACCCAGGGACACAGAAAATAGTGTGGGGAAGGCCTGGGGAGGGCGGGGGTTGGGTGGAGATGGCAAAGGTGGGGGAAATGGGGAGACATCTGTAATAATGTCAACAATAAAAAAGGAAACAATGTATTTTTAAATAAAGGAAACAATGTATTTTTAAATACAATGTATTTTAAAACAATGTATTTTTAAATGGACAGTGGAAGAAATCTCAGACCCTGTCCTTGCCCGTGTTTTTCACGCATGGCCAGGGTCTGTGCATTGTTCTTCTTGGTCCGTGGGGCTGGTCCCCAGAGACATGACCATGGGGGGGCGGGGATCCCTTTGTGAGGTACATAGATGTCTAGTAACTATGTCGTACACTTGAAGCTGATATAATATTGAAGGTCAACTGTAATTGAAAACGACAGCTTTTAATCAGAAGCAATAAAAAATTTAAAAGAGTGAAACAAGGTCAGTCCTTAGGGCAAAACAGAACCACCTGGAACTGCCTACGTCACGGAGCAGGCGCCTGTCCAGGAGCCGGTCCAAGGATGCAGGTGATCCTGGGCCCTGACCGGGAATTGCACTGTGACCTCCTGGATCCTAGGTTGGCGCTCAACCCCTGAGCCACGCCGGCCCGGTTGCCTATGATTTTTAAATAGCAAAAATAACCAGGGAATGTTCTCAAACTCTCCCTGCTTTGCTTTCGATTTTAATGAGGTGAAAATGTTTTCGGGGACCATCCAGGAATTTTTGTCTGTGTGTCAGACGTGACCTGGCTGCCGAGAATGACCCTCTGCTGGCTGCACAGACCCCTGCTCCTGTGATCTGAGGGTTGTCAGAAAAAAAAAAAAAAAAGATTTATTGGTTAGCGCTGGTGAGTAAAAGTCTTTATTTTTGGCAGATGTCATGAAACATTTAACAGGCTCGTTTTCGATAACCTCTGACCACGGGCTAATTCATGGGCTCGTCCAGGAACGCTTTTCTCCCGTAATTTATTCCGGGATCTTTAGAGAGGAAATTTACTGCTTGAGAATTGTGCTTCTGTGATAATAGGGTCATAGGGATTTTTCCAGGAGCCGGGTTTGCTGCTGATAAACCCGGCCGTAAAAATGTTTTGAATTTCCTTTATCGCGAGGGCGTCAGGTATCAAAAGGGACTAGTCTTTCCAACAAGCTGGAGGGGCCCTTTTTTGGGGTGATAAAACATCTACCGTTCCTGCGGTCTCCAGCCCTGAGGGTATTCACGTTTCCTTTGAATTTTCCATCCATCTGTGCATCCCATAGACGTTACTAAGGCGTTGCTAGCGGTGAGGTTGTGTGTTACCACCTAGCAGGTGTCATTAAAAGGGCGGCTACATTGAACCACAAAATCCTAATGTACAAAGTAACCACGTCATTCGATACATGGAGATGAGTGAAAGACAGAAGGAAGGGAGGGAGGGGGGGAGGGAGAGGGGGAGGGAAGGGGAAGGAGGGAGTGGGGGGGAGGAGGGAGGGGGAGAGGGAGGGAGGGAGAGGGGGAAGGAGGGGGGAGGAGGAAGTGGGGGAGGGGAGGGAGGGGGAGGGGGAGAGAGGGGGAGGAGGGAGTGGGGGAGGGGAGGGAGGGGAGGGGGAGGGGGGTACTTTCTCAATAGCTGAAAATATAAATTAATAAAGTAGTAACTTAAGTGCTCTGACTTCGAAGACCCACCCGTGGTCCCCTGACCCTGTGGCCACTGACTCCAGCCCCGGGCACTGACCATAAACACACATTTCAGAAAGCCAGTCCCTGAGATCACGGCCCTGGTGGCTGTGCCCCAGCAGACACCGGGGGAGAGACCGCAGGGCAGGGACCGTGAACCGGACGAGCCATCGGTTGAGCGTTGGGCATTTGCAGATTGAAGGCTCCCTCATCTGTAAATGAGGTGGCCTGGTCAAGCATGGGGTTCACACATTGCAGGAAATGGGGCTGGGAATGCTGGGGGGGGGCAGGTGCCAGGAGGCAGGACCTCAGTCGAGGACAGCAGGGAGGAAGGCAGCCAGAGGGAGAAGCAGAGGTTCGTGGACCCAAAGGGGCAGCGCCTTTTGGTGACTCTGGCATCGAGTACAAAGAAATGGTGTCCGTGGCCGGGTTTGAGGTGGTCAGAGGCCCCGGCGGCTGCACTGGGGGTAGTCAGTGGGGGTGGGATGAGCCTGGAGGCTCCTGCAGGACCCAGGGGGGACGTGTTCCTCCATGGCCCTCACCACAGCCCGGGAGATCCTGGGCTCTGCATCCGTGTGGAAGATGTCCTGCCGAGTTCACGCAGAGAAGTGTGCAGAACAGAGCTCAGGCTTGGATCTGACCAGCAGCGAAGCCTCGGCGGTTCTGGACACCAGAGTGATTCCCACCGCTGGGAAGGGGCTCCCCCCCGTGCAGCTGACCTCCTGCCTCTGTCTGCATCTCTCCGCAGCTCCTCTCCTGGCCCCGGCGTCCCCAGGCCTGGACCTGCTTCCGTCCTTGTGAAACGAAGCTGAGCATCTCCCCTCAGGATAGTCCCCTGGGACCCTGCATCCAAGGCCACGTGTCCGGGGGCTGCCCCAGGGCCACCTGGTCTCACCTGGGTTAGTGACAATCAGGTGCATGGACAGGAGACACAAACGGGAGGTTGGATGCTTGGAGGTTATGGAATCGAAGCCGACACGGGCATGGCAGGCTCAGCGCACACGAATCGGTCCTGTTAGTCCAGGTGCTGCTGGAGGGAACCTGCCCCAGGATGGTCAAGTTCTCCCCAGCCAGCCCTATTTCACTTTTTTTTTTTTCTTTTGTTAATTCTCTCCCCAGGATATTTTTTTCCGTTGATTGTAAAGCTACATGCAATTCCCAGCAGCCTCTGAGCTCGTCCTGCTTCCAGCTCCCACCGACACTGGGTTTTTTGTTTTGTTTTGTTTTTTAATTTAGTGGCTGGGTCCACAGCTTGCTTTATTTTTATTTATTTATTTATTTCAAAATATTTTCATCTCTTTAAAAATGTATATTGTTGAGAGGATTACGGGTGTCTCCCATTTTTCCCCATTGCCCCTCCTCCCTGCTCCTACCCGCCCCCTCCCCAGGCCTTACCCAAAATATCGTCGGTGTCCGTGGGTCATGCACAGAGGCACGTAAGTCCTTAGGTCCATCTCTCCTGCCCCTTCCCTCTGAGATCCCTCCGTCTGCCCCATGCTCCCAGGTCTCTGGATCTATTTTTCGTTGTGGATGACAAAGGACTATTTCCCCTACTTTCTCGCTTGCTCTTTGCGTTAACGGAAATGTCTTTCCTCCGCGCGTTCCTTGGTTGGGAATGATACATCTTACGTCTTTGTTTGTTGGACTTTTTCTCGGTTTTTGTCTTTGGTAAGCCTCGAGGTGAATGCAGAGAGGTCCGGTGGATGTCTTTGCACAGAACGGCGGGGAAAGTGTATCTGCGAACTTTCCCGAGTCCTATGCAATTCTCAGCTGTTACTGTATTAAATACACGCATCATTCTATACAATTCTCAGCTGTTACTGTATGAAATACACGCATCATTCTATCTAGTTAACAGCTGTTGTTACTGTTATTATTTTTTGTTTCATGCCCTCCCCCCCCCCCAAGGCTGCTCTAAATCGATTGGGCAGAACAGCCCTTTCCAAACAGAGGATACATTGTGTCAACCTCCCCAGGAGATGCTTCCCCAGCCTCCTTAGCATCCGAGAGCCTCACAGCTAAGGGCAAGGAGCCAGATTTATAAATCTTTTTCTTTCGCTGCTTTTGATGCTAATTGACAAACTGCAGGCGGAGGGAGGGGGAGTGGAGTCGGGAAGAGAGGGCTGAGAGCGGAGCACCTGGCCTGCACCTCCGGCTCTGCTCACCGAAGTGCCCTCAGAGCTCGTCAGGAGCACAATTACCGGGGTTTGAGAGCTACGAGAACAAGAGTTGCGTGTTCTTCCCCTTCCTGGATTGCGCTGTGAGAGCCGAGTTAATTACCTGACGGAGCCCCTTGGACGGCGCCCCAGCGGCTCTCGCTGGGGTTGAGCACCAAGGTGTTTGTTCCTTCACGGTTTGGAACAAGGTGTGTGAGCCCCAAAGGGCCTGCTCTTCTCTGAAATCGTGCCTGCGGGTGGTGGGAGCACCTCCCACCGTCTCAAGGTCACGTTGCGTCCTTCAGGAAGCCAGAGGTAGGGGTGCGACTGACATCGACTGGTTGCCTCCCGCACAAACCTGGACTGGGGCCGGGGATTGAACCTGCAACCCAAGTACGTGCCCTTGACCGGGAATCCAACCTGAGACCCTTCAGCCTGTGGGCCGGCAGTCTAACCACTGAGCCACACCAGCCAGAGCCACGCTTTTTTTTTTTTTTTGGCACATAAATAACACACACACATTACAGATGCATTTCCACCTTAATCTTGAGAAGTATGGAGACATACGACTCCCCCTGACCTATTGCAGGGCATCCCTACGCACAAGACGCTAGCTGATATTTAAATACCGTTTAGACTCCACAGACATGAGAGCTCGGTGGTCCAGTGACCTACGGGCAGCATTTCGGAGAATCTTCTAACGAGCGACTAGCATACGGATGCCTGGCTGGTGCTGCTCATGAGACAAGCACGGTCGTTTTGGGACGTGTAGAGAACGGCACCTGCGTTAGGAAGGTGTATTTTAAACACCAGCTTAATCAAAACGCCCTGATGGGAATAATTCTGCGGGACCCTCCACCACTCGGAGAAAACCCGGACGGTCCTCTGACTCATTATTAAAATTCAGGATCGCGGAGCATCGCGCACCAGATGATGCATTTCGCATGATGAGTTTCTCATTCAATTTCCCTAATCTCCACTTTCCATCCGCCCCCCCCGGGGGATTTTGCTCGGTAATCGTCCAGAGCTTTAAATAAAAGAGCCGCGGTGATTGAATCTCCCTGGGTCCTTATTTTTAGACTCACGCCTGGAAGTCTGCAGAAGGAGACCCGGGTGGAGACAGACCGCGCAGCTCAGTCTAGGTTATTACGTGTCCTTGGGTTGGCCACTGAATAAGGGGAGACCGTGGAGGGGAGATGACCCTCCCTCCTCTGCTTGGGGCTTAGGATTTAGTATTTATGTATTTGAGCAGTGGGGCCCTCGTGGACAGCAGGCTCCAGACGGGCATGAGCTCGATTATCTTGACTGCACCCCGATGTGAGGAGTCAGGACCCACTAGGAGCTCCAGGGTGGGGAGTTCACTTGGGTTAAATCACCAGCCCTTCACCATATCTTTGTGATCCCTGAGAACCCTCAGGCCGTGGATGAGCAATCCTCGGGTTTCCTGAAAGTCTCTTTTTTTTTTTTTTTTTAATATGTATTTATTGATTTCAGAGAGAGAGGAAGGGAAAGGGAGAGAGAGAGAGAGAGAAACATCGGTGATGAGAGAGTCATGGATCGGCTGCCTCCTGCTCGCCCCCGACTGGGGACTGAGCCCTCAACCCGGGCGTGTGCCCTGACCGGGAATCGAAGCCTGACCTCCTGGATCCTAGGTCAACGCTCAACCGCTGAGCCCCACCGACCACGGGGACAATGTATAAATTTTGAATTGAGTGACTGTGGTGGACACTGTATGACCCTCAAAGCCTAAAACGTTTACTATTTGGCTTATCCCAGAAAAAGTTTGCCGAGCCCTGAGCCACATAATTACACAACCTTTGGCTACGTCCTAATTTATACCATTTACCACACGTACGTGCTTTATTATTAAATGTGCCCCTAGTATACTGAGCGGTGCGGAGCTCCTCCGCGCTGATTTAGGGAACGTCGTGGTGAATTTCCTTGACCTAAAGCAGGGCTGACACCTCTGGATATTTTTCTGGGTAACTCATTGTGGACCGAGGGTCATGAATGTTTTGATGCCTCTGGATGGCGTATCTTCCAGAAGGGCGGAGGGGGTGCCTGCTGCTCCGTGCCATCCATCCATCCATCCATCCATCCATCCATCCATCCACCCATCCATCCATCCAGGAAGGAATCAGGATGAGACAGTGAGGACATGGGGAGCCCTGCGACGGCGACAGAGCAGACAGATGGGGGAGGCAAACTGCTCCCAGGGCAGCCCACACAGCAGATGGCTCGCCGTCCGGGCTGGGCAGCTAGGATCGCGAGCAATTAGAAACAGTTCACATTTCTGTGCGAGCCCGACCGATCTTGGCACTGTCGCCTGGGACGCTGGACAGGAAGGCAACACTGGGCACCACCCTGGTCTGGGTGGTTACTTTGATAGGTGAGAATGGTGTGCCGGTTGTTTGTATTACTTCTCACAGTTTTCTATTTTTCTACCGGGGAGTTCATCCTTTTTGGAGGAATGCATAAGATCTCTTTATATTTTAAGAATATAAACCCTTTGCCAACTAAGTATAGTGTATGCAACATTCCCATGCATTTTGTATTTTTTAAATGTGTTTTTTATTGATTTTTTTAGAGAGACAGGAAGGCAGAGGGAGAGAGAGAAACACCAATGATGAGAGAGAATCATGGATCAGCTGCCTCCTGCATCCCTCGAGCCCGCAACCCAGGCCTGTGCCCTGACCGGGAATCGAACCAGCAACCTCTTGGTTCATGAGACGATGCCCCACCAACTGAGCCACACTGGCCAGGCCCTCTGCATTTTCTATGGGTTTGTGACATGTGTCACTTGTAAATGGAAAACACTGCATTAAACGACAGTGAAACAAGACTGTTTAATGCAAGGCTTCTCAAAGCCTGTAATATGCACAAGTGAATCGGAAACCAGCAGGAGTAGGATGAAAACGTGGCATTTCCCAAAATTGCTGGCCACAGGCAACTTTATTTACTAGGCATCTTTCAGAATATGCTTTAATATAGGGTGTCCCCAAAAATGCCTACACACACTGTGAATAATTATAAAGGCAGTGTTTATTAAAATATATTTCATTTTCAAAATTGAGCTATCAGCTGTAAAAGTGCGTAAATGTATTTTGGGGACGCCCTGTATGTTTTGTAGCAAAAATTTGGGAAGCTGTGGTAGGAAATATGTGAGGAATGTTCTGAAAGAGAGTAAATCCAACTGAAAAACAACCAGCATTGATTAGAAATATTTTTAAATGGCTAAATAAAAAACTAAATGTAATAAAGCAAAAGCTTATCTATGTACAAGAAATTATGAATTTTAAAATACTAGCCAAAGAGAGTCTATCCCAATAGCAATTAAAACAAAACAAAACAAAACAAAAAGTATCTAGAAATAACCTTAATAAGAAATATGCAAAGCCTATTTAGAAAAGTAATAAAACCTTACTAAGGAATATAAAATTAGACTTGCACAAACAGGAAAGTATCATGTACCAGGATTAAAAATATGACTATTTTAATTATGTCCATTTTTTCAAACATATTGTAGATTTATACAATGACAACAAAAGTTCTTACTGGGTATTATTAGAAACATGCAAAATTAATCTGAAATTAATAAGCAATCCTATCAGTTAAAGTCTTGAACAAAATAGTAAGATAAGGCTAAGGTGAGACAGCAAAATATTTTATCTACAAGGACCATAAAGACGCACGGAGGCATGTTCAAGAAGAGATACACACCCCTCCTTGAGCAAACCATGTGAGCTGTATTTCCCAATTAGGAAAATCACAACTGGCCAAGTCCCTGAGGTAGAAGAGACAGAGGGTGAGGCTGCCAAAGTCCTCGATGGATAATGGCTCCAAACTTATCAAGTTTGACAAGAAAAACATACACACGTAAAGACTCAAGAAGCTGGATGAGTACTAAGCAGGACACTGCAAATTCATGCCAAGACACATCTGAATTAAACCCCCGAAAGCTGAACCCAAAGAAAAATCTTGACTGTAGCGCCGAAAAACATCATCTTCTCTCTAACAGGTAAAAATACAAATGACGGCAGATTTTTCACCAGAAAGTATGGAGGCCACTGAGAAGTGGTATAAGATATTGCAGATGCCAAAGGATCCTTCCAGAATAAAAAGGAAATTAAGACATAATGAGATGAAGAAAATCTAAGACAATTTTTTCAACAGCAGACCTACAGACACTCAAGCAACTGCTAAAAGAAATTTCTAAAAAGTAGGAACATGTTAAAAGAAGAAACTCTGGAACATCAGGAAGGAAAATCAAAAGACAATACAAAAAAATATAGGTCATTATGTTTGTTTTTCCTTATTGAGTTTTTAAAATTATGTTTGAGGATTGAAACAGAAGTTAGAACATTATCTGATGTGGTTCTAAGTGCCTGCTGAAAAAAATCTGTGCCCTGACCAGAAATCGAACTGGTGACCTCTCAGGGCCTGGGACAATGGCACCCAACCAACTGAGCCACACTGGCCAGGGCTCCATTATTTCTTAAGGACTGTAGGTTTGTAATTATCACAAAATAAAATGTCTAATTAGAATAAAAAAGAGTAAAGCTACTATCAAAAAGAGCCAAAAAAAATTTTTTTAAAGAGCCTCTAATGAGGAGAAATAGGCATGACACGTTCATTAAAATGGTATAGAGCACTTTAAAAACTGTAAAAATACATCGAAACGTTATCAAGAATCTGTGAGATTTGCCTTCATTTAGTGTTTTACTTTCGATACATATGCTCTATTTAAAAGTAGAAACACATACTCTGATAGCCCAGCGTTGTCAGACCGTGGCATCATTGTTTAGCGTAGCTGGGCTAACGTTAGGGAAGGAATCTAGTCAACAATGACATGTGCTGGTCCATTGTTAACACACTCAGAGGCATGGCCTTACGGTTAGACTGCACCTGCCAGGGAAGGGCTGCTCTGTATTAGCGCTGCCAGGAGCCCACGTTCTTGCTGTTATGGACGTGGCTTGTTAACGAGGCCACATATTTTCCTGAATGAGGGGACCTCACAGGAGGGAAGCAACTGTCTATTTTGTTTCTCTCATTAGTCAGCAGTGAACGGGGCATATCCGGGTGGGTGGAAATAATAACGGGTTTTAATGGACCCACCTTTTTCCTAATAAAGATTCAAGAAGATGTAACTGCACTCGTGGGAGCTGGAGCCCCTTTGCCACATTGGGACACAAAGCCACCTTCGTTTTTCTGGGTAGCCATGCCACACACAGGGCCTCAGACCCAGTTCCCACAGCTGGTTAGAAATAAGGGAAGAAAGCCCGGCCAGCATGGCTCAGCAGTTGAGCATCAACCTATGAACCAGGAGGTCAGGGTTCGATTCTTAGTCAGGGCACATGCCCGGGTTGTAGGCTCAATCCCCAGTAGGGGGCGTGCAGGAGGCAGCCGATCAATGATTCTCTCTCCTCATTGATGTTTCTCTCTCTCCCTCTCCCTTCCTCTCTCTGAAATCAATATAAACATATTTTTTAAGACGTCCAGATTGCTTTGCTCTCCTAGTTGCTGCCTGTTTGCTTGGTCACAAAGGCTTTCATGTGATCACTGTGAGTCTGTCCTTTCCGTTGATGGAGTTTTCCCATATTTGAGAGACTCGCAAAGCTTTGCTGTCACTGCGGCATCTCCTTGCTGCTCCGAGGGCTGCTTCATTGAGCGTTCACAGGCTCTCCGAGTGTGCTGGATGGGATTCCGGGCAGCCTGGCTGCAGGGCTCTTTGTCACACTGGAACAGACGGCAATTTTGATGGCAAGGAAACAGCACTGTGAGGAAACCGTTTCCAATGGTGTGCTGGGGCCCATTGGCACAGGTGAAGCCTGTGTGATGTCAAAGGAAAATAAACTAGAAGCACAGTGTATCCCGCAGATGGTTCGCTAAGCCCTTCCTTGGGCAGGACAACCTGCAGGACAGGTGGCTGGGGCGATTTAAACAGATTCCTTACCGCTCTACGAGTTCTATTTGATTTTGTATCTTTCCCCATTCCCAGGCACACACAAAGTATCTCTTAGCCAACCATCTGGGCGCCCTGTCATGCCCATCACTGGTAGATAGGATACAATGTTTCATTTTGATCTTTGAACTCTTCCTGTCCTAAGGTGATGCAGAATGACCTCATCACAGGCATCACAAACGTTACAGACATTACAGAAAGGTGCGCCACACCCTAGGGCAGGGCAGGGCAGGGCAGGGCGCACCTTTCTGTCAAGGGCCACGTAGGACATATTTAGGTTCTGCCGGTCTCTGCTGCAATTACTCAACTGTAGTTGTAGTTCGAAGGCAGCCAGGGACAGTATGCAAACGACAGCATGTGGCTGCATCCCAGAAGAACTTGACAGAGCCAGGTGGTGGGCAGATCTGGCCCACGGGCTCTCATCTCAGACCCCCCTGAATGCTGGACAGAGAAACCCTGCCCAGTAGCCCCTGTAGCCAGCACCAAAGGGACGCTGTGCAGAAGATGCCTCGACAGGCACTGTGTCCAGGAAGGAAATAAGCAGATGCTGATTGCCTCACACTGACACCCTTTCTAAACCAGTTTTCCTCAAGGCCTGGCAGCCCGAGAGCATTGAGCACCCTGTCCCTTGCCTTTGCTCTCACTCCCTCTTCATGGGTACAGTTTGTTTGTGAATTTCTTGTTTTAAGTAACCGTTAAATCTACGGAAATTAGGTTAACTGAGTTCAGGAATGTGGGCTTGGTTGGGAATTCCTCTTACGACCATATTAAGATGAATTCAAAAGTCTTCATTTTTCTAAATTGGTTACTCTAATTGATTTGTGAGTTGTAAGCAGATGTGAAAGGTTCGGTTTAAAAGGGCTGTGAGTACAGTCAACAAACCATTCATAAACCAATATTAACAGACTGATACACAGAACGGGGAAAAGAATGTCCTTCCCCTCAGTATTGGACCATCTCATCTTTGACCTCTGAGGTTCCTGTCTATGATTTTTTTTTTTTAAGCTTTTATTGAATTTACAGAGAGAAGAAGAGAGAGGGGGAGAGAAAGCAGCACCAGTGATGAGAGTCATCAATCAGCTGCCTCCTGCACGCCCCCTACTGGGGAGCAAGCCCACAACCTGGGCATGTGCCCTGACTGGGAATCAAACCGCAACCTCCTGGTTCAAAGGTCGGCGCTCAACCACTGAGCCACCCCAACAGGGCGAAGCTTCTTGAATAGATCTCATGAGGTTAAACATTACGTTGCTATTTCCGGCCATTTCCAGAAAAACTAATTTGCGTACGGTTTATCAGATTATCAGAGAAATACAGAGACATTGAAAAAAAAAAATCTGTTGATGGGACAAAGAGGGCTGTTGATAATTTTTTCCCACAAGTTTGTGAGCATTCTTCCTTGTCTGGGTAGTTTTATTATTTATAGAAATTAAGTCATCTCAGGATTTGAAAAACATGTTAAACTTTTCCTAAATCATGAGCTGGGCCAAATGCAGTCTGTAAAGATCTGATAGGGAAATCCATGGAGCTGGAGGTGACTAGAGAGCTGAGAAGGTCTCAGGAGCCTGTTCTGAATGGCTGTGAGGTCTCACCTACTATGTTTGCCTTCACTGTGGGGCTGAAACGTCACTGTCTTCTTGGTTCAGGACGACAAAGAGCCACATTCAGAACGTGTGTGTGTGTGGGGGGGGGTGGCGGCTTCTCTCCTTTAGCCTAATGTCCTCAAGGCTCATCCACGTTGTAGCCCGTGTCCAAGCTCCACTCTTTTTCATGGCTGCGTAATATTCCTCTGTGTGGTCATTTTCATGGCTGTGTAATATTCCTCTGTGCAGACAGATCACATTTTGTTTATCCTTGAATCTGCTGATTGACATTTGGGTTGTGTTCACCTTTGTCAGTTGTGCTGGGATGACCATCTTTCTACCTGCCCTTGACCACCCGTTTCCAATTCTTCTGGACATATGCTCAGGACCAGCATTGCAGGGATCCTGTCCCCTGCCTTAGGACTCAAACTTCAGTGAACTCTGTGGCTCCCCTGTGTCTACTGCTTCTCACTCAATCTCCTCGGGTACTGAACTTTAGGGTCACTGAAAATTTCGCCAAATTCAAGGTGCTCCTTACGTTTCAGTCTGGACGGGGCAGGTCCAGAAGGCTTCCCAGATTTTCCTTTGCAAAAGGCGGGTGCCCCTCAGACTGGTGAGGGGCACCCGCCTTTCAAAGGAGTCCTGTTTTTCTGAAAGTTTGAGATGGGACTCTGTATCCAGCCCCACGATGCTCACGGAGAGCTGTGAGGTGCAGGAACGTCTCACAAGTTCAGAGAAACGCCGAGGACCACAGTTCCCAGGCCCCTCCTTCAATGGAAACCACGACCCCCACGAAAACCCAGGTCCCACTGTCCCTTTCCAGCAGCTGCCTGTCACCAGCCTTGGCTCTCGCTCTGCATTAGGGGAACGTCTAGACCCTGGGCAATGCCCTGAGCAATAACCAGCCCCCAGGCTGCCGGAACGGCGTCAATATTAACCATCCCTGCTGCTCACGCCCCGCGTAATATTTCTTCGGAAAATGATGCGTTTTGAAAAGATGATTGTGAGCCGGAGGAGGGAAGCCTTTGGCAGGTGTTCATGAGCCGAGCTGAGGAGCTGGGGCCTCTCCATGAAGTTCAGCCGGCACACGGAGCGGCCACCTTGCCTTTCCTTTTCTCCCCAAAACGCTGGCTCCCCCCGACCTTTCACAGCTGGGACCTGCTACGGGGACAGTCTTGCGACTGCCTTCATCCGGGTTCCCCTGAGCACCCGCCTCAGCCCCCAAGAAATGCCGTTCGTCCGGGCTGGTGGCAAAGGACAGGAGCTGTGACTCAGCCCTTTGGGTGCCTCCGCGTCCCCCCATGTCAGAGCTGGGGGACAGCGACTCCTTTCAGCACACGGAGGGCCGCAGGCCTTGCTCCCAGACGGAGCCGCGAAGGGGAAGCAGGGGCTTCGGAGGGGCTGGGGACCCTGGAATCGTTTTGCAGTCGGAGGGCAAAGAAAAATTTAAAAAACCGACACCGTTTCCCACAGCGCCGACGAACTCGGGGTTAAATCCAAACAGCGACGCCTCTTTAAACGCGGGGCGAGCGCGGGCCGAAGCCGTCATTCCTCGCCGCTCGCTGTGAGGACGTTTGCTAGACGCAGCGGTCACCGTCGGCGGGGACCCAGGACGGCCGGGGACCCAGGGCTGCCCCTCGAGGAATCAGCCCTCGGGCACCAGGCTGGGAGGCCCACCCGGGGCAGGGAAAGGCACAGGGACGTTGGGGGTAAAACACACGGCACACCCGTAGGGCGAGCCCTGTGACCACCACTGAGGATCTATTTTTAGGAGTCGCCCTGAGGGAGGAAAGATCTGGGGGGGGGCGAGCCCCACAACGGGGTTCGTTCAACGACGCCCAGGGCAGGCAGCCGGCTCTCGGAGCCCGTTTCCCATGCTCCCAACGGCCTCCCCGCGTTACTCAGTCATTTATTATCTACGCTCTGCATGAATCTGGGGAATTTCAGGAATTCCGAGCAGGCGGCCAAAGGAGATGTGTGTGTGCCCTGCGCACAGGGGGTGGGCAAGGCTGCACCGTGCCCGGGCAGAGATGGCACAGACACAGGCCAGGGCAAGGGGCCCTGGCGACAGGCTCACCCTGCCCTGCGTGTCACCCTGGAAAAGGTTCGGGGGACAAGGGGCAGAGCTCTTGCTGAGAATCTGAGAGCAAGGAACCACGGGCTCCGTGTGGCTACTTAGGTTTTAAGCCCGATCATGGTCCGCAGCAGGCAGGGGGTCCATCTCTGCGTCGCCTTGCAGGGGGCGCCGGGGGTCAGGCGGCAAGCTGGGGGTCTCCCTCCTCCGGGGTTGCTCCCCAAGCTCTAACACGTCCAACCAGAATGCAGAGCCCAGATCCCGAGCTCGGACCAGTCCTATGGCCACGGGGATGCTCCGGGGCTCCCCACCCAACAGACAGGAAGGTGCCAGGAGATCAGGAAGGAAAACGCGCCATCCTCACCTGCTATAGTGCATTGTGGGGGTTTTTTGCTTTTTGGGGTTTTTATGGATTTCAGAGAGAAGAAGGGAGAGGGAGAGAGAGAGACAGAAACATCAATGATGAGAGTCATCGATCGGCTGCCTCCTGCACGCCCCCTACTGGGGATCGAGCCCCCAACCCGGGCCTGTGCCCCGACCGGGAATCGAACCCTGACCTTCTGGTTCTTGGGTCGATGCTCAACCACTGAGCCACGCCGGCTGGGCTGTAGTGTGTTCTTGGTTAATGATGGCAAATGAATGCCCCCAAGGGCCTCATCTTGGCAGGATGGGACAGACGGCCAGATGTGGGGGTGCACACGCACACGCACACGCACACACACGCACACACACGCACGCACGCACACACACATGCACACACACACGCACACGCACAGGCCGCCTATCCCGGAGCCTCCGTGCCGTCAGCAACAAGCCACCTGTCCGCCCTCCCTCTCCGGCAAGCTGTGTCCCGCCCGGCACAGAATCTGCCCGCCTTTTCTTGCCTTAGACTCCGGCTGCGGGGAGTTATTTCCCAGTCAGCGCGCACACAGACTTGCTCCTGACAGGCTGAGTCTGGCCTTAAGCGTTTTCTCCGCACGCCTGTCCCAGCCACCCCGGCTCCTCTGACGGCTGTGCTATCGAGCCGGAGCTTAATCCCCGCGCACGGCAGAGGGAACACGAGCCGCCGCCTGGGTGGACAGGCCGCTCATTCCCAACAATGTCAGATATACCGGGGACGTCCCCGTGAGGCCGCGACTTCACAGAGCATAGCACAGACGTGAGGACGGGCGGGACGCACGGAGACAGGCTCAGGGAGAGGATCGGCCGTGCACCGGGGAGCCTGACCCTAACCCTGGGCGATGCCGGGCACAGCCTCCTGCAAACGCCAGAGCCCGAGCCGCGCTGGGCTCAGCTTACAAGCAGTGATTTCTAACGCGCACCTCAGGTCACCAGACCACAGCTCCGTTCCCAAAGCCCATAGCTGGTCGGCGCGTCCAACACTCAACTCGCTTCATCAAGAACTAGGTATCAGATCTTATAAGAAGGGGACCTGTCTCATACGGGTCACATGTCCTCTGCGCGAAATCACCAGGAGTCACTCAAAATGAAAAATAAAGAAGAAAGAAAGACTTCTTCTGGGGGCACAACTTGTTAGCTATTAATTCTGGCTGGGTTTTCCTGAGCACTCGTGTGCGTGCAGAGTCGATGGTATAAGTGTATTCCTTCCTGCCTCCGTCTCCCCGTCCCTCCCTCCCCCGGAAGATTATAACAACACAACGGCCTGTCCGCATGTCACCGGTCGATTTTCACGCGGCTACCTGGTTTACGTGACTTCATCTCAGTACGCCGAGCCCAGAAACGGTTGGATGGTGGCTGTAACATCCATTCGGGGATCAAGCAACACATAGTCAGAATCTTGCAGAGCCTAAAATAAAACAGAACACACGTGATGACAAGAGGCTGTACAACTCCGGGCTCCGGCTTCGAACCAGCAGGTGCCCATTAGACCTTCACCTGGTTGCTAAATACGTGAGACACCTCCCTGTCGGCTCTTTGCAGCTGTGAACGTTGGCCTAGCTCACCCAGCGAGCGGCATCATGTGCCAAATCTTGATGTCAGTAGACAGCCCAGGAAGACGTAGAGAGCCTGTGTCACGCTCGCAGGACATTCCCGCACTCCTCGGTCTATTACTGTCACATTCTGTTTTGCTTTCTGTGCTGGGCAGTATTATTATTATTAAAATTCTGTGGCATTTGTGCTGCATCCGATCCCATTCATGCAATCACAGGGCAGGAGAACATGTCACCCCGAAATACGATGGGAGGAGCTCAGGGCGCACCGCCCGAAATACTCCACTTTGTTATATTGAATATTTTGAGCTGTAGACACGTGAAAAGCAGGACATGTCGGGGAGGCTTTCCCTTGTCAAGCAACAGCCGCTGGCGCCAATTTGACGTGATACAGCTCGGCTGTGGGGTCTCTTTTGTGTTTCAGCTCAGCCAGGGAGAGGCGGCCTCCAGTCTTTGGTGGAAGCGAGCTCCTGAACCAGAGGGACGCTGACTTATATAGACAGAAGTCCCCGCCCCGGTCTCGAATTGGTCTGTCCTAATGCAAATGAGGGCTCCAAATCCTCACCGTTGGATTGGTCCAAAAGTCACTGACTGTCCTGATTGGTCAGGATAGAGCTGCTCTGATTGGCCAGAGCGGTGCAGCTCCGGTTGGATGGGGAATGCCTCACTCCTATGGGTTGAAATAGGATTCCATGAACTGCTTTATAAGGTTTGCTTCCAGGGCAGGAGCACACAGCGGGGGGCAGTTCAGGGCAGGCTGCTCCCTGAAGCATGGTTTGCATGGGAGGCCGCTGTGTAGAAACAGCTGCTAGGATGTGTTTTTAAATTTGAGCCCCGTTAGCCACCGGAAGCCCTTTTTAGTAGGTGTCATTTTTTATTTTGTTTTTTCTTCAGGGGAAAAAACACCCTGAACCCCCTTTTGTCTGCCTACAGGCAGATCCTCCCAAAGGAGCTCCATTGTCGCGAATGCGCTCCCCAGAGTTGACTCTTGTCAGAGGAGAGGAGACACCACATCCAGGCAAACTTGGGCGCAAATTACCGTACCTCTCTCCTATTTTTCTAAGGGCCGGTTTATCTTTCCTAAAAATCATTGGCTCCCCTACCCCTATTGTTGCCTACCTCCCCTTCCCCTATTACGACTCTGAATCCCAGGCCACCTCTTTGAGGGCCCCATTGTCGCTGGGTATCCCCCACGTAGACGCAAGTGAGGTAGACGTGTTAATAAACCGTGTTCTACTCTTGTTCATCTGTCTTTTATTACGGGGGCCTCAGAAGAGACCTGGGAAGGGAAGAGGGAAAATGATTTTTCCTGCACTAAACAATCCTTTATGTAACTGTAGGTAATTAATTTTTTTTTCTCCCCTAAAACGCTTTCACACAATTTCCTGGTTGTTACAGCATAATTACCTGAGACCCGGTTTGGAACATAATTTCTTACTTGTGAGGATGGAAACGTACGGTCATTAATTACTTTGTTTTCAGTGCTAATTGTCTCTGATGCTTGAGCTTGCTCTGCGCTTGTGGGTAAACTGTTCTTGCTTCAACCACTGGATACAATGTATACCTTTGCAGTTACTGCCGAAGGCTTGGGAAGAGCGCAACTTATTAATCTCAAAGCACAGCGATGTTTTGTAACAAAGTAACTAAGCCTCCATTCAGTGACGACTTGGCCAAGACCAACTATGTGTTTGCGTTTTATCCTGAGGTTGATGGGAAGCTGTGGAGGGCTTTTAGGGGAGATTTGCTTTAGGCAAAAATCAATCTGTTGGCACTGTGAGTATATACAGGGCGTCCCCCCAAAATGTCTACACACTTGAACAGCTGATACTTCAATTTTGAAAATGAAGTGTGTTTCAATAAAAACTGCCTTTATAATTAGTCAAAGCGTGTGTATACATTTTTGGGGGGACAGCCTGTAGTAGAGAGAGGGGCATGAGCGGAAGCAAGAGAGATTAGCGCAGTAGTTGCAGAATATACAGAAGGTTATATTGATACGTAAAAGAAATAAATTAGTAGGTGAGAGACAGATAAACAGATAGACACAGCTTTCCATAAGCGACTTGCTTCTTTCCTACTTACGAGTATTTGGGTATAAAATGTAAATGGCCTTTGTTACCCATCAACTGAGTAGAAACACTTAGTGGTTTTCTCTGGGTCCAACTGAAGCTAGTTTCAGCTAAATAGCAAACGGCCCTCTGAGAAACTCTACCATGGCTCAGAGGAAGAAACAATAAAAAGAAACAGACTTGTTTTAATTCAGAGTTCACCCCACTGGCACCCCCTTTTCTACTGTCCAATGGTGGGGTGCCAGATCGTGCTAGGTTTTCTGATTTTGTTTTTTAGGCTTCTATTAGTATAAATATCTTTGTATTCTTCCAGAAGCTAATTTGGAATTTTCACAAGTTGTGTGTGAGGCACAGGGCTCCTGGCAGTGTTTACAGAGCTGGGCGCTGCTTAGTTAACAATCTACATTGCTGATAAAGTGGAGAAATAATTTTCACACCAATCACAGATGCAAAACCAGGTGTGTCCTCTGAAAATTTAACCAGGTGACTGACTAAATTTTCTTCTACCATATTCTAGCCAAAATCCAGACTTAGAACTTTTCCTTCCCTACTCTGTCCTTAAAAGTGCTAAATAATGAATTTCAAACTCAAATATCCCTGTTGCCCCAAGGCAATCAGATTGGGGTAAGTCTGTATCCCCCGATATATTTACCTGATGGGAGAAAAGTCACGATTCTCATTAGAGGAAAAATAAAATAGCTGCTACACAAAGAATCCTTTTTTTTATAACCCTTACTCGAGGATATTTTTTCCATTGATTTTCAGAGAGAGAGAGGAGAGGAAAGAGAGAAACATCAATGTGAAAGAGACACATCGATTGGTTGCCTCCCCCACATGCCCTGACCAGGGCCAGCGACCCAGCCTACAACCGGGGTACGTGCCCTTGGCAGGAATCAAACCCAGAGCCCTTCAGTCCGCAGGTCAACACTGTAACCACAGAGCCAAACAGGCCAGGGCAACAAAGAATCCTTAACATCATTTCTTTCACATAACATTTAGTTACTATATTTAAAAAGTGGCCCCTGGAGGTGAGCAGACATACAATGTATCTGTTCTCCTGACTCCAGCCTGCAAACTCTAGGGGGGGAAAAAAAATCAGGTTCTTTCCTACTCTGCAATGTTTCAGCTCTCACCAGGCCTGCCTGCTTCCTCCCACTCCAACTTGATTTTCCTCTATTAGCTGAAGGATGCTCAGACAACATCCCATTAATTTCGCCGGACACTAAATTCCATCTAATTCAGCAGGCAGGCCTCTGTTAATTAGGCCTCCCGGCTCGAGGGATGGAAAGGCCGCCTCTCACTGTCACCGGTCGATAGGACTTGAGGGCGTCTGGCGGTCAATTACGCAGGCTTCTCGGTGAGAAAGGGGGTCCTATCCTCGCTAACAATCTATATGCACCTCAAATCACGGCTCACTGGCGCCTTGCCCACCGAGACCACGGGTTGCATACAAATAGCATCTCTCTCCGGCACCCTCCATCTCTGCCCGCGATGGCAAGAGCTGCCAGGGGAACATGCTCCCTGCCACCCCCGAAATGCGCTCCTTCCTCCAGCCTGGAGCCCCATGGATGGAGAGTCGGCTGCCTACACGGCCAGCGAGGATCTGCTGTCTGATCCCAGGGACACCAGTCGCACATGTTTGATGAGGCCCCCAGAGAATACATCTGGGAGCCTAATTTAATGTCATCCTGATTAAAGAGACAAGGATTTTTAAAGCCCACACTGTATCCTTCCCTTCCTGGTGGCCTCTCTTTGCAAAGAGCCCCACACACCATATCTCAGGGGCCCGATACCACCCACACACCCAGGATTCAAAAATTCAGCCCTTTGATACGCGTGGCCGACACCGGCTTGTCCCCAGACTTTGTCAGCCTGTCCCAGACCACAGTTCTGTACCAGACACTAGGCAACGAAATACCCTCATAATCTAAAGGGACTTTGGTGTCACCCTGACGCTTCACACTTACAGAGCCATTTAGTGTTCGATGAGCACTGGCTGGAGTTGCTCAGTGGTTAGAGCATTGGCTTGAGCAACAAATGGTTGTGGGTTCGATTCCCGGTGAAGGGCGGGTACCTGGGTTGCAGGTTCAATCCCCAGCCCAGGTCCAGCTGCGTGTGGGAGGCAACCACTCGATGTGTCTCTCACATGGATGTTTCTCTCTCTCTCTCCTTCCCTCCCTCTCTTCGGTCCTCCCAGTCTCTCTAGAAATCAATGACAAAAAATATCCTTGGGTGAGAACCGACAAATATATGTGTATATTTATTTCATTTTTCAGACTTCCTTCTGGTAAATGGAACTGGGACCGTCTTGGTGGCTGCTCCCTTCAGGACGATATTTTCCCATCCTCGGATTTAGCCCCTTTCGCTCGTCTCTCCTCACACATACAAAAGGCAATTAGTTCCACCTTAGGAAGTTTTACAGATCAACGTGCCCAGTGGCATGGAGTGAGATTACAGCCCAGGACTTTCTAGTCTTTCATCAGAAAAGATTTCACCTCTTTACATTTTGATTCCCCACATCTTAAGAATTGAGTGGTGGAGCCGTCCGTTAACTATAAAATATTTTAACACCTTTGTAAAACTGTAGGCATTGTCTTTATTAGAAAACCTATAAAAATTTCATAAACGGGAAATTAGAGCCGGCGGGAATGTAAATTTTCTTCTGTGTTATGATGTGCCTGCAGGAAATGACCCCTCTCTGCACAGAGCTCTATTGCACTGACGCCCTGCTTTTAATGTCGGTAGAGGGGGGACAGAGCCACCCTCTGCCTGACATAACTGCCTCCCCAAATTGTCAGATGAGGGAAAATTACCAAAACCACAGTGGCTCCCGTGATCATTATTTCAGTTAAGCAAGACGGTGGTTGTCCTGAGTCATCAAAATTGGTAATGTTAACGGTGTTAAAAAATATACAGGTAAACTTACCTGCCCTCGGGATAGACATACGACGTGAGGAAGGCATTGAGTGTCCAAACGTATTTGAAGGACCTCGTAGCTTTCGGGACTCGAGTCCCAGGACACAGAGATGAGCAGGACGGAGTCCCTGTCCCCAGAGAGACACGGTTCACCCAGGAGCCAGACCCAGGAGCAAGTCTTTGCAAAGCAGGAAAGAAAACTAAGCTTCTGGGAGGAGCAGCTTGGGAACCCGTCATTGCTGGTTTGGTGGACACCCACTTGCTGGACACGTGTGTTCGACATTAGGGATATAACGGAATTGAGAATAAAGGTTTTGCGCACGGTCCCATCACCTGTGGCCGAGCCAGAGGACAGCGCTGGCCCCGGCCCCCCCCACTCCCAAGCCGAACCCTCTTCGGTGGGTTGGCCAGGGCGTTGACACGTCTTCCCTTGTCCCCCTGACCCCAAAAGTCCTTGGCTGAAAAAATGTCCTGTTGTCAGAAGAGGTACGTCCAGGAGCGTTTACTCAAAATGAAAGAACTCAGTGTTTCTCCGTGGCTCCCTGGGAGCCACTGCACGTGTGGTTCTGAGCTCTCTCTTCTCCTGATCCCATTGCACTGGATAATCCCCCATAAAAGCCACGTCGCAGGTCTTCGTTGTCTACGCCAGCCTTGGCTTGTACGACCTTCGGCCACAGCTCTCCTGACTCTCATTCCTAAGACATACGGGCAGGGCCTCTGTATGTCTCTCCTTTTCCCTACATCCCAGTATCTTATTTTAGGAGGAGGTGCTGCCATCTGCCCACAGTATTGGGGGTATTTTTTACATAAGCCCATACACAGGCACACAGAGGGAACGTCGGGTGTGACACCCGCTGTCTAACTGTGTGGACCTGGGTGTGTCACCCGCTGTCTAACTGTGTGTGTGGACCTGGGTTGTGTCACCCGCTGTCTAACTGTGTGGACCTGGGTTGTGTCGCCCGCTGTCTGTGTGTGGACCTGGGTTGTGTCACCCGCTGTCTGTGTGTGGACCTGGGTTGTGTCACCCGCTATCTGTGTGTGGACCTGGGTTGTGTCACCCGCTGTCTAACTGTGTGTGTGGACCTGGGTTGTGTCACCTGCTGTCTAACTGTGTGTGTGGACCTGGGTGTGTCACCCGCTGTCTAACTGTGTGTGTGGACCTGGGTTGTGTCACCCACTGTCTGTGTGTGTGTGGACCTGGGTTGTGTCACCTGCTGTCTAACTGTGTGGACCTGGGTTGTGTCACCCGCTGTCTAACTGTGTGTGGACCTGAGTTGTGTCACCCGCTGTCTGTGTGTGTGTGGACCTGGGTTGTGTCACCCGCTGTCTAACTGTGTGTGGACCTGGGTTGTGACACCTGCTGTCTAACTGTGTGTGGACCTGGGTTGTGTCACCTGCTGTCTGTGTGTGTGTGGACCTGGGTTGTGACACCTGCTGTCTAACTGTGTGTGGACCTGGGTTGTGTCACCCACTGTCTGTGTGTGTGTGGACCTGGGTTGTGTCACCCGCTGTCTAACTGTGTGTGTGGACCTGGGTTGTGACACCTGCTGTCTAACTGTGTGGACCTGGGTTGTGTCACCCGCTGTCTAACTGTGTGTGTGGACCTGGGTTGTGTCACCCGCTGTCTAACTGTGTGTGTGGACCTGGGTTGTGTCACCCACTAACTGTGTGTGTGGACCTGGGTTGTGACACCCGCTGTCTAACTGTGTGTGTGGACCTGGGTTGTGTCACCCGCTGTCTAACTGTGTGTGGACCTGGGTTGTGTCACCCGCTGTCTGTGTGTGTGTGGACCTGAGTTGTGTCACCCACTAACTGTGTGTGTGGACCTGGGTTGTGACACCCGCAGCCTGACTACAGTTCTCCCTTCTCTGTTTGTTTTGCTTCATGTCTCAAAACCCATGTGATAAATGAAGTCCCGCCACTCCCGCTGGGAAACCTTCGTTCTGCGCTAGCCTTGCTGTCCTCGTTGCTCATAAGAAACCCCACAGGCCTGCACACCCCACTCCGAGTAGCAGGGTTTCGATTATTTTTATTTCAAACCCATCTAAATCCCAGCAGTTTGAAGCACACACACTGAGTATCTCTCGGTGGAACCGAGAAAGGTCTGCAAAGATTATCTCACAGTTGGAATCGACCAGGCGGTTTTATTTTTAGTTCCCTTTGGTCTGTTTCGGGTCACAAACAGACGGCCATTGTGAGAACCCAGCAAACACATTTTAGCATGCAATAGATCAGCGTCTGCAGGCCGGAGACTCCCAACTCCACGTGAATGAATTCACAAACAGGCTGGGCTCCGGGAGCGACGGAGCACATGCAATCAACCCTCTGGATTTGTCATCTCCTCCCTGTGAGATTGCGTGTGTCCAAAATGCACAACACTCAGTCAGAGGGGGTGCACCCCTCTCCTCCAAACTGCAATGCAAACCAGTGTCCTTAACACCGTGACTGTTACATACGCACAGGACCTCAGCTGGCCGTCTATACAGGGAATTAACTCCGGGACAAGCCCAGGACCCAGGTAGCATGTGTGATCAGCTAAATGCCTGCTTGCTTTCTTCCTCTGGCCTGTATTATCCATTCCAGGTAAAATATAAGCTCCATGCGAGACGGTGACAAAAAAAATAATGCGCTTTTCAGTTCTTTAGATTTGAGTCCAAGTGTGGGGTCCATGTGCACCCCAGTGCATGCCGGCCCTGCTCCCACGGTCCGGGCTGCCCATGGAGCAGGACATGGAAAGCTTCCCGCACATGCCCGCGCCTCACATCGTTGGATTTTCAGGCAGAGAATCTATTCTTCCCTCCTCCCCCCGAGCCTCTGCTCTCAGGGATGGCAAGTCTCAGAAAACCACAGACTGGTAAGCGCGAGGGGGCTGAGGCCGGTGCCCCCGGCGAGCTGCAGGATGAATCCTAGGGATGCAGAATGGAAAAGAAAAATCATAGTCTGGCTGTGGGACGAGAGGCGTTCCCAGCAAGCAGCGGCACTGCGGGAGGGACCTGAGGGAGTACTTGACCTTCCCCAGAGCAAGGGGACAGACGGGAGCAAAGGAGGAGCCACCGGGTCGGGCCGTCGGCTGGCACAGGTCAGGCGCAAACACATCTCCCTTGGTGCAAAGAGTCAAGAATAGACGGGAATATGGACATGAATTATGGGGGGGGGGGAGTGAGAACCAGGATAGACAATGTCCAGCTGAAGGCTGAGAAGGAACCACTGGAGCCCACGTGCGATCTCGAGTCTTTCTGTCTCTGAGTCTTTCTGTCCCTGAGTCTTGCTGTTCAGGATAAAGGGGAAGGATGCTGCAGGCATCCAGGCAGGAGAAACAGCACTGAAAACGGGCTGCCCACGAGGACGCAGACCATGGGGTGCTCCGGCGTTTCGTGAGGGGGCTGAGTAAGAAATGCCTCTCTCTTTGGAGAGTAAAGAAATCGGTATCCGAAGAGTTTCGTCTGTAACCAAGGAGACCGTCAACAGCAACAGCACAGGAGAGGATCATTCCCAAAGAGCCAAGAGTTCGGGCTTTTTTTTTTTTTTAATAACCCAAATACTTGGCTCAAAAACAAAGTGTGCGTGCCCGGCCGGCGTGGCTCAGCGGTTGGGCGTCGACCTTGGAACCAGGAGATCAGGGTTCGATTCCCAGTCAGGGCACAGGCCCGGGTTGCGGGTTCGATCCTCAGCAAGGGGTGTGCAGGAGGCAGCCGATCAATGATGCTTCTCTCTCTCTCTGAAATCAATAAAAACATATTTAAAAAAAAAAATTGCTCACTCTTGAATGTCTACTATGTGTGAAGCACCGCTGAGCAATTTTAAACTATTTTTTATCCCTAGAGCACCACCGAGGTGGGGCGTCGCGTCATGGATGGGGAAATGGACTCCAGAGACAGTAACCGCCGAGCCGGTCTGGGGACCAGCTCACATTCCGTCCCGGCTGCCTCGCTTCATTTAGATACCGAGGGGTCGTGTCTAGTTTTGCCAAATCATTATAATTTAATCTTCCCGAGCTCAGGGTCGTCGCCCATCTGAAGTCCCGTGATGCCCGCCTCAAACTATAAAAATGCTCTGCACTCGAGGCTCTGTGGCCGCTTCTCCGAAAACCCTCCGAAGATACGGATTCCAAGTAGCTAATTGCACAGGGTCTCCGCTCAACAGGAAAATTAATGATTTCAGAGGCATCCTTTCAACAGGATGGACATTTTCACGAAAGCTCGATGTTTCTTACAGGAATCGTGAAAATGTCCCCGAGGTGCCCGGAGGTTGTCATTTGATGACGTGACTCTATGGTTTGGGGCCCAGAAACCGTCATGGAAAGATCTGAAGCGGAAACGAGTGTGGACCTGCCCCCTTCTCCCAAAAAGAGAAAAGAAATAGAATTACGCCTAAACCCACACTCTTCTGAAAGAACCACCATAATATTTAAAACTCCAACACAGCGTGGCCAGGAAGAGAGGAATTCTTGCGTCACCTGGAAGATCTGTCCCGTTTTCAACAGACTCTTCGTTCTAAATGATACAGAAAGATCCCAGTCATTATGCATCACCAGCTTTGAACTCATAGTTGCCGCCTGGCTGTTTTCTGTGTCCCGGATTTCTTTAGATAAAGCCTTAACCTCCCGCAGGCAACTCGGTGTGTTTCTAGACGAGAGGGAACCTACGTAAAAGTCAGGTAACGGTTGGGATTCTCCAAGAACCACAGCTTCAAAGGCCCCGACTTCCCCCAGCCACGTGCAATTTATTTATTTCTGTCTTTATTTTTCTAAGTTTGTTTTTGTTTTTTGGTAGTGTTGTTACGCTTCACCCGAGGACATTTTTTTTCCCATTAATTTTAAGAGAAATTGGAACGGAGTAAGGGGGGGGGGAGACAGAGAGAAACGTGGGTGTGAGAGAGACAGGTCGATGGGCTGCCTCCTGCACGCGCCCTGACCTGGTTCAGCCATCGAACCTGCACCCCAGGTACGTGCCCTCGACCAGGAATCCGACCCTGGACCCTTCTGTCTGCAGGCCGACGCTCTATCCATGGGGCCACAGCGGCCAGGGTGCCACGTGCCATTTAAAGCCACACGGCTACGAGGCGCCCACGAGCGGTTTGCACCCAGCCTGCGCCTGCTGTGCCCTGCTCAGGGTCCCCGGGCAGAAAAGCGGGCGTCCGTCTGTTGTTTCGGAGCTCACTCCCCAGGGTGAAAAACTGAAATTCCGACCAACGCCGATTTGTCACAGATCGGAAACAAAACAAACAGCCCTGGCCGGTGGGGCTCCGTGGTTAGAGCGCCGGTCCCGCCATGAAGGGTGTCGGGTTCGAGTCCCGGTTAAGGGCAGGTCCCTGGGCGCAGTTCCGTCCACAGCCCCTGTCCGGGTGTGTGCGGGAGGAACCGATCCATGTGTCCCTCACCCACGTTTCTCTCTCTCTCCCCCTCCCTCCCCGTCTCCCACTCTCTCCAAAAAAGTCAATGGAAACAATATCCTTGGGTTACGATTAACAACAAAGAAATAAACAAACAAAACAAAAGCACAGAGTCGGAGTCTTTAACTAATCGAAATGACAGATTACTTCTGAGTCTCAAACGGGGCAGGCCGCCCGGGGGAGCAGGAGGCCCCGAGAGAGACAGAAATGCACACAACCCGCGGGCGGTGCTCGCAGTGTCCCCGTCCACAGCATTCGTCCGAACTCGACACTTAGGAGCCTCCTGATGCTTTCGGTCGTCATCTCCGAAGGGCTGGGAGTCAGGAGTGCTCTTGGGGGCCTCTCCGGGACGCATGGCCGGGCACGGCTGCTATTAGGAGACACACGCGTTACAAGGAAAGGGGCAGACGCTCCAAGGCCCCTTTCCGGAGACGTACGGAAAAAATTCGTCTGAGGTTTACCCAACGGCCTCAGGCACGGGTGATATATATTAAATAGGAAACTAAAACAAACAGCCAGAGGACTATTCCGCTGACAGCAATAAGGTGGCCGCTTAGGAGCAAAGAGAACGGGGTGGGTCCATGGCCGATTTTGAAATTTTTATTTTTAACAAAATCTCCCAGGCATCGAACTTACTGCGCAGCCGTTGGAATCATATATATTTTCGTACGATGGTCCCAATGAAAAGACGGTCATTTCCTGTCTTTTTTTGAAAGAGCCTATTTTTATCGATTTTTTATTTTATTTTATTTTTTTTGAGAGAGGGAGAGAGAGAAACATCGATGATGAGAGTCACTGATGGGCTGCCTCCTGCTCGCCTCCCGCTGGGGATCGAGTCCACAACCGGGCCTTGTGCTGACTGGGAATCGAACCCGCGACCTTTCAGTGCTCAGGATGAAGTCCAACCAACTGAGCCACAGTGGCCGGGACATTTTTTTAATTTATTTTATTTATTTATTTTTAACAGAGAGAGGACAGGAGAGGGAGGCACTGCAATGGAAGGAAAGAAGAGGGAGGGTAA
Organism: Miniopterus natalensis; assembly: GCF_054644295.1. Taxonomy (NCBI): domain Eukaryota; kingdom Metazoa; phylum Chordata; class Mammalia; order Chiroptera; family Miniopteridae; genus Miniopterus; species Miniopterus natalensis. The sequence continues at coordinate 104,895,590 of NC_142103.1, read as the reverse complement.
TTTGCAAAACCAGGGAAGGCCTGGCTCTGAGAAAAGCCAACAGCTCTTAGGGGCATCGACCCCGCACCAGATGGTAACGCTTCTCCGGGGGTCTCCAGGGAGGCGGAGGGGGTCAGGCGCCATCCTTCATCTCTCCTGCTCGCAGTGCCATTTCCAGAGACGGCTGCGTGCGGGTGACGGGGCGCGTATTGCAGGTGGCACTTTGTCATTGCGAAAATAGTGCGTGGACAGGATTTTACCCCGAGCTTCCTTAGCAGGGTCGGGAGGAGAGATGCAGAGGGAGAGAGGAAGCTGAGCCTGTAAAATAAACCCCATTAACTGCTTTATTCGGAGATGTCATTTCACGGTCACTATAATTACGGAGCATCCTTCAAGCTGATAGAGACAACAGGTGGCACGGAATGGTAAACTGTCCCGTGTAGACCTCCCGTGGTGCGGACACCGGACAACACTACAAAAACAACGCCGGACGACAGCAGACCCCTTGGCCCTGGGGGACGCGGAGCGACGTGGGCGTCGCCTTAATCCTGGCATCATCCGGGACATGACGCTCGAGACCCGCTCCAGTCCCGGACAGCAAATCCCTTCCCGCAGGAACGATGGCCCGAGGCCACACCGTCCCCGGGGGACCCTCGCCCAGCCCGCGATGCCAGGACGCTAAGCGATCTTGACCGTTTCCAACTGCTGCGTGGGGTTGGCGGTCGTTCTGCGTGGAGGAGGGAAGCCGGGACATCTGTTACGGGAACCTGCCAATCGCTCCGCTCCTGTCTGTGGAATGAAGCTTCTGGTGTTTTTCTGCACAACAGCTGAGGAAATCGCGGAGGACGGGACAGCCCGCTGGGCAGTGAGGTCGCGTCTGGACCGTGGGCTTGGGCCACTCCGGGAGCACGAGAAATGGGGGAAAGAGCCAGAGCACATCTCCTCCCCTCACAGGCCCTGCTCGCCCGCCGGGCATCCCCACGGGGGCCCTGGCGCCAAGTCATGCGAGCCTCAAATTAGAAAGGCTGAGTGGCAGGAAGGTGACACGGCCCATCTGCCCGATGGCACTGCATCCCTTGGCCAGGCTGCGGCCGCCGCTGATTCAACCTGATTTCTAGGCAGGAGAAGGCACCGTTCCTGGGATGAGGGCCACGGCAGGTGAAAACTCAACCAGAACCGGGGACCCTGAGGCTCAGGGGAGCCCCCCGGCTTGCGAACACGTGGATGTGCTGGCAGAGGGAGGGGGAGGGCTCTCAGTCCACCGGCAGAGGGCTCAAAGCCCTGCCTGCCCTCCCAGACCTCGCCCCGTGTGCGTCCTTTTAATAAGCGTCATCGCGGGACGGGACTTTCCCCAGTTCTGAGTCACTCTAACGGGCTTCAAAACGAGGGGTCGTGGGAACCCCTGAATTTATAGCTTGTTGGTCCAAAGTGTGGGTGCACAGGCTGGCATATGAAGTTAGGAAAACCCTCCTGAGGACCGGATGTGTGGGGTCGGCACTAATTCCAGGTGCCTGCGGCAAGGGCTTAGTTGCAGGGCACAGAGTCTGGGGTGGAAGCAGAGACACACACGATGCCCCCGGGACCCCTGGAGGGAGCTGCTGTCATGTGTCCCATGCTGCAGGCGAGGAAACTGAGGCCCAGAGTACACAGTCCCTTCAAGGTCAGGGAGGGGTCGAGCAGGATCGGAACCCGGGCACTCGGGCTTCACTCCCCAATCTTTGTTTTTTAATATGTTTTTATTGATTTCAGAGAAAGGCAGGGAGAGGGAGGGAGAGAGAGAAACATCCGTGATGACAGAGAAACACAGACCAGCTGCCTCCTGCACGCCCCCGACTGGGGATCGAGCCCACAGCCCGGGCACGTGCCCTGACCAGGAATTGAACCTGCGACCTCCTGGTTCACTGCTGAGCCACACTGGCCAAACCACCCTCACTCTTGTTCTGCTCCTGTCCTGCCTCCTAGTGAGATACTTATGCTTTATCCGGGGTCTGAAAACATGCATTAGCTGGGTCATCGCTGCACCTTCCAATAGAAAATATTATTTCAACGATGCGCAATGTGCTGTCACAAAACGTTCAGTCCTCGAGAGACAAGGACAGGTGAACGCATGTACGGTGACACTATAATAAACAGAGTAGATTCAACCGCATGGCGATCTTTACCGCTGCGCGTCTAAGTAATTTTCCTGGGGTTTTATAGAGAAAGAAACAGAGCCGACATGAGCCCTGTAACCATATTGCAGGTGTGATAACAGTATCCTTGTATCATAGATTATGAGGAGTTGGCCCACACGGTTATGAATCCTGGGCAGTTCCAGGACCTGCCGTCTGTCACAGCGAGACCCAGGAGAGCGGGTGTGAAGGCTCGAGGACCCAGACAGCCAACGCTCTCAGCTGCACCTGAGGGCAGGCCCAGCCGTGCCCCAGCTCAGCGGGTCAGAGAGAAAGGCCAGTCCTCCCTCCCTCCATCACCTAGTCCTACCTGGCTGGCAACAGACTGCAGGAGGCCCACCCCCCACGCTGGGGAGAGCCAGCCGCCTGCTCCATTCAGCTGCTGATGCAAAGGCTAATCTTGTCGGGAAACAGTCCATGATCCAGTTCTGCTCACAAGTAAAATTAACCATCCCTCTCATGCGTATGCATTTCCACCCAGTCATCCATCTGGCCACGCATGTTTCTGGCTTAGTCACACACACACAAACACGCGCACACCCGTGCACACGCACACACACACATGCACACACATGCACACACGGACATGCAAGCACACACACTTGCACACACGGAGACAGGCAATCACACGCACACGCACATGCATGCACACACACATGCACACATAGGCACACACATGCAAACATGCACACAGAGAGACACACAAACACGTGCGCACACGGAGACAGGCAATCACACACGTGCACATGCATGCACACACATGCACACATATGCAAACATGCGCGCAGAGACATGCAAGCACATGCTTGCACATGCATGCACACACACATGCACACATAGGCACACAATGCACACAAGGCAAACTTGCGCACAGAGAGATATGCAAACACACACTTGCACACACAGAGACAGGCAAACACATGCACATGCACACACATGCACACACGTGAACACATGCGCACACAGGCATGCACACAGGTGCACACACAATTAGCATGGACTAAACTAGCAAACTTAAGACTCAGGCCTTAAGATGCGGAAGTTGTGCGGAGCCTGACTCTGGCTGAGGTTGGTGCCCTCTCACTTCTGAGCAGCATCCCACCAACACCTTCCCTCAGCAACGTTCTCTGCCTCCTAACAAGCCTAGGAAGGACCCATTAAATATGAATAACGCCGGAGACACCAGCCTTATCAATCTACATTTGATTTGTCTTTGATTTTCCAACATCCCTCACACAGCCCCTGGCAGGCAGTCAATAAACGCATACGGAATGAGGGAATCCCAACATCTAAGGGAGAGATTAGCAAGAAGCGTGTGATCCCTTCATGTTCAGGAAAAGCGATGAGCCTCCGGGGACATCGGCGTTTGCAAACTCATCTCACGGAAACCCAGCCCTCCCCCTCCGATTCTGCGCCCGTGCCCCGAGTTCTGCTGGGCGGAACAGAGACTCCTCGCAGGCTGCAGCTACAAACCACCCTCTCCTTGGGGCTTCTCTTTAAAATGCTGAAACCCACATGGCCTAGGCCATCTTAACCTTCAAAAAGTCCCCTTCGAACCCTCATTTCAAGCTGAGGGGAATGCAGACTGGTACAACCACTATGGAAAGCAGTCTGGCGGCTCCTCAAAAAATTAGGAATAGAGCTACCATATGACCCAGCCATCCCTCTCCTGGCTACATACCCCAAAAACTCAAAAACATGTATTCGCAAAGATATATGCACCCCTGTGTTCATTACAGCATGACTCACGGTGGCCAAGACATGGAGACAAGCAAAGTCCCCTGTGACTGAGGACTGGACCGAGAGGATGTGTTACATGCACACAATGGAATACTACTCAGCCATGAAAAAGGGTGGAATCCTGCCACTTGTAACAACATGAATGGGCCTTGAGAATATCGTGCTGAGTGAAATAGGTCAGGCAGAAAAAGCTAAGAACCATATGATGTCACTCATGTGTGGGATATAAAACTGAAACTCGTGGACACAGACAGCTGTGTGGAGGTTGCCAGAGGGAAGGGGTTGGGGTGCTGGGAGGTGAAGAGGAGTTAGCGAGTGGCGACAGCAGGCACGGCCACTATCTCAAGGAGGAGGAGAGACAAGGGGGACTGAGGACCTGAAGGTTCGAGCTTGTGCTGTATTTAAAAGCAAAAATGTCGCTTGGACGGCAGGACTCAGCGATTCAGCATTAATCTAGGATCCACGTGATCCTGGTTCGATTCCCGGTCGGGGCACATGCCCGGGTTTCAGGCTGGATCCCCAGTCGGGGGCGTGCAGGAGGCAGCCGATCGATGACTCTCTCATCATGGATGTTTCTCTCTCTCTTTCCCTTTACCTTCCTCTCTCTGAAATCAATAAAGATATATATATTTTTAAATAATAGCAAAAATGTCTAAAGCTCGGGGCATAATTAGGTACATTTGTTACACACCCCAGGATGGTAGGGAAGGGAGCCGGGAAAGCAACGGCTTTGCTATTTCGGTTTCTGTCCCTAATTGCTACTGAGAAAGTGAACGTAAATTAGGAAATTTAGGGGGAGGAGCTGTTCCGTGCGGGGATGTTGACATCGGAGGATGCTCTGCTGGGCGCAGTGGGGTCCAGGGGCTTCTGGGGCCGCAGACAGGATGCAGCCTGCGGTGGCCCAAGACCTACCCCAACGCCGACGAGATGACTAGTTCGGCTCCGCAGCTCTTTCCTCCAGTTCCTGTAGCCGCAGCTGCAGCCGGTGGTAAAACTCTCTCTGGCTACTTAAAACACCTTCAGTGTTTAAAACGTAGCTCAGAGATGTTTAACTCACGCGGCTTCATGCCTCAGAGCCCCTAAATTAGTGAAAATGCGTTCGGCCCTTATCTCCACAAACACCTTCCGCAGGCTGCTTCCTCTTTAATTAAAGGTGTGCGTGTAAATAAAGGCCTGTGTGTGTGTGTGTTTACGTGTGCACCATGCGTAACAATTTCTTCAAGGAAACTTGGGTCCTCGGCCTGGCAACCGTGTAGGGACTCAGTTTTGCAGGCAGAGAGCGGAGCCGCCCGGGAAGGCCCTGGCGCCAACCTGCACAGGTAAGGACAGGCTTACCTGGGCTCCACCGTCTGACAGAGGGCAGATGGTTCCTGCCCTGCGGGACCTCACCCCTGTCAACAGAAGGAACATTCAAGCCCGGGAAGCATTTCTGTGAGTTTATTTGGGTCAGACTGTCGACAGTTTCCGGGAAGCAGAATCGCAAAGGACTGAGATAATCCTCCAGAGACTGGCAATTTTGCCCCTTGTTTTATGCATTACAATCCAAAAAGGAGACGTAAGGGGGTCATACGAATCCGTGATGGGGTGATAGGTGAAGGAGGCGGGAGGAAGCAAAGCGCGGAAACCTCCCGGGTTGGGTAGAAAATAAAATGATAGACACACGTCTTTTACTCAGGCGGGTGCAGGATGGTTGACAGTCAACAATTAACGCGATGACAACGAGGGGACCTGTGGTCTCTGTGCCCTGAGGGGTCCGGAAAAAGGGAAATTACTGTGACATCCCAAGGATACATGATCGTAGATGCAAAAAGACAACAGACAGGCTCAGTTCCGGTAAAGAGGGACCTTTGTCAGGGGACATAGGGACCTAGGACACGACGACCCTCCATAAACTGCTTTTAGTTTAAAAACTTTTCCTTTCAGACCATCCCGGGTGGTTCCTTTAGGCCTCTGAGTTTGTAAGGCCGCCCGCAGCCTCCCCTGAGCTCGTCCGGTGAGCATGGGGCCCCTTTGCATCCACCCCCCAAGACTACGCATGGAGGCAGTGGCCCTGCACCATGGGGCAGGGTGATGGCCTTGGGTTTTCCCTTCTCCCACCCCCGTGGGCGTGAATATCTCATCTGCTGTGCTTCTCAACCACCATCTGTTCATGTCCGTGGAGCCGAGCGTCGGTTCCACTGGGAATATTAGAGGCAGGATCCAATCTCGCAAAGGGGAGCAAGCTACCCGCTTCAGGTCAAGGGTCCCGTGCATTACGCCCACTTACGAACCACCTTCACGAAGCAGCTTTTTAATTTTTTTTGCAGTACCAGCCCCGCCAAAGCTGAGAGGTGCAGAGGTGAGCAGGCAACCTTTATGCAAATGTCACATTTTACTTTCAAATCCTGAAGCGCAATTACCCATTCTGTCCCAGAAAACTGGTAATGACTAAAAAAAAAAAAAAAAAAAGCCAATAATGGGAAAGGGCTCAGGCGGACCAGTTACGACGACTGCGGAAAGTTATCTCTGCAAACTTGCTCTCAACTCCTCAGTTCTTTTGATTTATGCAAACGCGGCGAGTTTTATGTCCAGGTCACGCCCCTCATTTGAAGACATCGCGGGAAATCTTTTACATTGCAGGAGGTGAAGGAAACCCAATTTCTTTTCCGTAAAGATGAGAGAGATATTTATCCTTTATCCACAGTGAAGGCAAAGCACCTCAACATTGGAGGAAGTAATCTTATATTTTATTGTGAATTTCCCATTCCTTAAAGACAGTAATCATTACAACCTGGAGGTGTTACTTCATTTAAAAAAATTAAGAATTCCCGATAGCTTACGCAGGAATCCCATCAATATGTTTGCAAAATACAAAAAATTAAAAAAAAAATTGAATATGTTCATTTCTACCCTTGGCATCTGCGACTCTGGGACAGCTCTTTCCTCGGCAGGGCTGTGTCCACTGAAATTGGGAGACAAAAGCCAGGCTCGGGCAGGTGTGAGCACAGGATGGACTCTCAGGGAGCAGACCTCTGCCCTCTCCGCCCTCTTAAAATAAAGGGTCTGACCCAGCTTGATGAATGGCTTATAGCACGGGGTAGCAAGCTGCAGCCCACGGGCACATCCGGCCCTCGGTCTGGTTTTGTAAATAAAGTTTTATCGGCACACAGCCACAAACATTCGCTCACCTATTGTCTGTGTCTGCTTTCAGGCTACAGCAGGAGGTATGGGTGCTGATGAGACTCAGCCAGCTCAGGCCAGTCAAACGCCTGGTTTACAAGGACTGAGTTACAGGAAACAAAGAAAAAAAAAAGAAATTGCTATCAGTCAAAACCCGGGGACCCACACAGGCCCCGGTTTCTGAAAACTTTAAAATGACAAATGTGTGCCTGGCCGGAGTGGCTCGGCGGTTGAGCATCGACCTAGGATCCAGGAGGTCAGGGTTCGATTCCCAGTCAGGGCACAGGCCCGGATTGTGGGCTCGATCCCCAGTCGGGGGCGTGCAGGAGGCAGCCGATCAATGACTCTCACCATTGGTGTTTCTCTCTCTCTCTCCCTTCCTGTCTCTCTAAAAATCAATAAAAACCTATTTTAAAACAATAAAACAAAATGACCAATGTGCTTTTCGACAATCAGATAACTACCTTGTGCGGGGCAGGGCAGGGAAGACTGGTCTGGGAGTACTGGGTGAGCCAACTTGAGGACGGCTGTTTGAAATGACCGATCGTTTTGTTCCGTGTTTTACCTCCAGCTTCTGACGTGCACTGCTTGTCACATCCCAGAGGGAGGGCATTCGGTTTGGTTGTTGCGGCCGAGGGCAGGGCCACCTGGAGCCGGGGGAGTCGGGGAAGGGCTGCTCCTTAAAGCCTTCAGAGGGAGCCGCACCTGCCAACACCTACATTCTGGCGTCTGGCGTCCTGGCTGTCAGAGAAGACACCTCTGCCACCGTCGGCCACCCAGGTGTAGCAGTCTGTTCCAGCAGCCGAAGGAAACAAGTCCACGTACGCAGACGTCTCGGCAACATCCTCCCATCACTGCCGGCTCTCAGTCACCTCTGTGCCCCAAAGTGCCTCCGGGGCAGCAGCTTCGTATCACTCCTGCTCTGAATGATGGGTTGAATAAATAAATGAAACTGGAGGCATCTCAGTGGTAAAGAGAGGCCGCCTAGAGCATGAGTTTGACCCTCCGAGCGGCACCACCTTCTCACTGCTTCACCCAGCATCCAACACAGGGCCACCGAGGCAATGCGAGTGAAACGTTACACATCCCTTCTCTGTCGTCGAGGGGTCGGGGCCTCAGCTCGAGGCTATTCAACATGAACAGAGCTGGGGGGGAGAATTAAGAGGAAAGCCGTCCACACCTCCTTCCCCCGATCCGGTCATTTTTGTGGCAGACTCTTGTCACTTAAATCACAGGCCACTGTTACCGTCCGAAGTTTAACTTCTTTCTGTTAAGTTGATCCCATGGAAACAGAAAACTCTACTGCATCTTGGGCCGAGAGGTGCCATTAAAGAATCTGGACTCCAGTTCTGTACCTGGCGGATCTTTCTCAGGGACTCCTCTGTCCCCGACTCTTTGGAAACACCTCCCGTTGTTTTTCAGCACCGACCATGCCCGGGCATCCATACTGCCCATCGATCTTCTCTCCTCAACCATGTGGAGTTAGTTAATCTGAAGAGTCTCAGGGGAGGAGAACCTACCTCTTTGCAAGCTCATCCATATGGCTGTTGGGGGGATTTTGTTCCTCGTGGGCCAGGGGCCAGAGTTCCCTCAGTTCCCTGCCATCCAGACCTGGAACCTTGCCATGTGCCCAACAGAGAGGGTCTGCTACCCAGATAGAGTCCTTCATGAGGGTGACTCCCATCCTTTGTCATATTCTATGGGTCAAACATGATTTGGAGTGTTTTTCGGAGTGTGTGTTTTTCCACATTTAAATATGTAGATTTAAAGCAGATTGCCCTACCTGATGTGGGTGGGTCTCATCCAAGCAGTTGACGGTGTGACTAGAACAAAAAAGGCTGAGCTTCCCTCAAGTAAAGGGACTCCTTCTGCCAGACCCCAGTCATCCAGCTGTACAGGACGCTCACTAAAAATGCCAAGAGACCCTGCTTTCCCTAAATTTATTAGACAAGAATCGTTTAAGGAGCCAATAAGATAACGGGGAAAATTCGGATTCCCTAAACGACAGGGTTCATCTCAAAAGCGGGAGAGTTGATTCCACACTCAGTGAGTGTTCCATCCGAAGGCCTGACTGGAGCCCCCCTAGAATGTGTCTAGATGAGGTTCCATTCAGGACCCAGTGACCTCAGCGCCTTCTGTTGCATGTTGCCAGGGAAACACCCATTGTAGAAAACTTTTCTTAACATGTTTTTGGTGTGTTTGTTTGTTTTTAGTTTTAGAGACAGAGGAAAGAAGAGGGAGAGAGAGAGAGAGAAACATTGATGAGAGAGAAACATCATTGATCGGCTGCCTCCTCTATGCCCCCTACTGGGGATCGAGCCCCCAACCCGGACATGCGACCTGACCAGGACTCGAACCAGCGACCTTTTGGTGCACAGTATGATGCTGGACCAACTGAACCACACCAGCCAGGGCCAGTAAACATTTTTTTTTAATTTTGCAATAATGTTAGATTTATAGGAAAGTTGGAAAGAGTGTACAGAGATCTCCCACGTATCTCTCCTTCAGTGTCCCTGGGTATTAACATCTTACATAACCAGGGCACATTTGTCAGAACTATGAATGACACCAATCTTGGGGACATTATCATTAACTGTAGGACAGACTTTTTTTTTTTATAAGGACTTTCCCAATTTTTCCAGAAACGATCTATTTCTGTCCCAGGACCCCATCCAGGGTACAACTTCACACTTAGTCATAGCGCCTTCCGAGTCTCTCCGGCGCTGTGACAATTCATCACAATCTTCACGACCTTGACAGTCAGCTATTTCTGGGCATGTCCTTCAATCTGGGTTTGTCTGATGCTTTTCTGGTGATTAAACTGGAATTATGGGTTTGGGGACAAAGTCCTCAAAGGACAGGTGCCTTTCTCATCAGGCCATATCAGGAACCCGACGCATCCATGACTCATGGCTAATGAGGTTTTTTTGTCACCCGGTAAATAAAGTATCTGTTGAATTTCTTCAGTGTTAGTCACCCATTGGTTAGTATGACCATGGGATTTTTTAAATTTATTTTTAAATTTTTTTAAAATTTATCTTTATTGTTGAAAATATTACAGATGTCCCCTCTTTTCCCCACCCTGCACCTACTCCCTGCCCCAGGCCTTCACCACACTATGGTCTCTATTTTTAGTTTTTTTTAATTATTTTTTAAAAATATGCCTTTATTGATTTCAGAGAGAGGAAGGGAGAGGGAGAGAGAGAGAGGAACATCAATGATGAGTGGGAGTCATTGATCGGCTGCCTCCCACATGCCCCCTGCTGGGCATGTGCCCTGATTGCGAATCGAACCAAATCGAACCGTAATCTCCTGGCTCATGGGTTGACGCTCAACCGCTGAGCCACGCCGGTCGGGCACCATGGCATTTTTTTTCTTAAATTCTCACTTCTCAAGATGCCTAAAGTTTATTTATTTCTTATTTTTATTGGGTTTCTTTTTTCCTGTTTTCAATTTATACCTAATTTAATTTCATTCTTGTTTTTTCTCCCCCCCCCAAATAAAATTCTCAGATACCACATTCCTCATACAACTCTCTTGCTTAAATTCGGAGGCTGTTCTGGGTTGGGATGAAAGGAACGCCACACTTTGAGTATCTCCGAGGTGTGAGGAAATGTAATAAATATTTTATATACATTTCCTAATTACATTTCACAGGAGCACTCTAAATTAAATATTAACGGACCGTTTTCTTCAATTGGAGAAACCAATTTTCCCGAGGCCACAGTTAGACAGTAAGTAATAAAACAGGTTGAATAGAAACAAAATTCTTTAGCTAGACGTTCCCGATCACCCACAAACTTCAATCTGAGCCTTGCCACCCTACTACATCGACCCACCGCGTACAGAAGAACAGATCTGTGCCCTGCAGCAGGGGCATTTCCTAAACGTCAGGGCCTCCTACATTCGCTCCTGTAGCCCCCGCTCTCCAAGTGGGCTCCCCAAATATCTCTTATCTACGAAGCCTGGCTGATGACCAACCACCTCCTCCAGGAAGCACTCACTGATTACTACAGCCCACAACAGTGTTTTCCCCCTTGTGTTGAATGTGCCGTTTCCAGCCGTCACAGGTCCTGGGTGGTGTCTGTGCTCCTCACTGTCTCCAGCTTGATAAACAGGGTTCTAGCCTGTCCCTGAGCCACACCATGGAGAGTGAAAGGGAGGGTGGGGGGGAGGGAGAGAGAGAGAGAAACATGGATGTGAGAGAGAGACATTGATTGGTTGCTTCCCGCACGCGTCCCAACCAGGGCCTGGGATCAAACCCGCAACCCAGGTACATGACCTTGACCGGAAATCAAACCCCTGACCCTTTGGTCCAGGGGCCGGCGCTCTAAGCATGGAGCCAAAGTGGCCAGGGCCATTCTGTTTTTTAAATTTTTCCCTGCACGTGTGTCTCACCATAACCAGAATACGTGTGTGTACACACATCCAGACATTTCCCTCGGTGCCAGGGTCACAGATACTTTTCTTAGTTTCTCATTTATACTTTTCTACTGTATCCGTATTTTCTGTAAAAATGGTTTCTTCTATAATTGGGGCAGAAAAACAGATTTTAACAAGGTGTTTTGTTGTTGATTTTCACATATTGCTGTCCTAATTTTGCTCACTATGAGCACCAGGGTCCACTGAGTAAATCGTTTATATAAAATAATTTTCAGAGGGTTGTATATTTTGTTTCCTTTTCTGCATTAGGTGAAAAATGAATTAAAAAGATGTGTTGGGGATAATCCAAACTCCACTTGTTCGTTAGAACTACGCATGCGCCGAAGTATAATAACCAGCCCTCGCTGGTGTGGTCAGTGGTTAGAGCTTCAGCCTGCAGACTGAAGGGTCCCAGGTTCAGTTCCTGCCAGCGCCATGTACCTGTGTTGCAGGTTTGATCCCCAGCCCCGGTCGGTGCAAGAACGGGAGGCAATCAACTGATGTGTTTCCCTCACATCCATGTTTCTCTCTCTCCCTTCCACTCTCTCCGAAAAGCAATGAAAAAAAAAAAATCCTCAGGGGAGGATTTAAAATTAAAATAATAAAATAAAATAATAAAATAAAATAAAATAAAATAAAAAATAATAAAATAAAAAAATAAAATAAAATAAAATAAAAAAATAAATAAAATAAAATAAAAAAATAAAATAAAATAGAATAGAATAGAATAGAATAAAATATAAAATATAAAATAAAAAAATAAAATAAAATAAAATAAAATATAATAAAATAAAATAATAAAATAAAATAAAAGTATAATAACCTAAATACAGACACGTGAAGAGCTGGGGCACGTAGAAGGCACAGACACATACATGACAGTAATGAGATCGCATGTAGACACATGCACCGTGTCGCCCAGGAACACGGCAGACCCTGTGGGCTGTGTGATCCCGGGACACCCTCCTTTCTGCCCTGCGTGGATGAGCTTCTTGCCTGCCCCACGCGGCTACTTCTCCCCTTGGCACCAGTTCCCAGTGGGGACAGCAGCCCCCAAGGGGCAAAGACGGGTTCTCGGGAGTGAAGCAAAGTCTCTACTGTGTTTACGAATAACGCGCGATGTGCATGCGGCACAGAGGTGCTTCCTTCCTTCTGACGTCGTATTTGCAAAACAGCAGCACCGTTGCCAGCACACGGGACAAGCTAAATAACCGTGTCAGGAATAAATGGACAAACTCCGCCGGGAAGGTTAGCGATACGAGTCACCCGCAAGTACTGACGCTTACAAGGGGCCAAGGGGTGTTCTGTTGACCTTGAGGATCCTCACAGGTAGCCTGGGGGAGACACTGTGTGGACCACGCCCTCAGGGACACTCACGTCCGTCCCCAAGGTGACACAGCCGCCCTGGGAGAGGGGCTGGGGACCACCCCCATTCTGCCAGAGAGAAATAAGACACGGGGGCTTTCGCCCCGCCAGCATCGCTCAGCGGTGGAGCATGTTTCTATCTCTCCCTCCCTCCCTGTGAAATCAATTAAAATAAAATGAAAAGAACACCATAGGACTCTATGAAAGGCAAACATTGCACAAACACATTCTCTGTCATTCAAATGCAAAAGGGGAAATCAAGGAATGATTCTGGAAAACAGAACAAGTGGGACAATTACTACAGCTTCGGATGGATCGGGAGTCCGTACACGCTCGATGCGGACAAGCTCACGAAATCTGTCCCCTGCTCTAGGGAGGCGTCATTGTAGCCAGGGGCAGAAACGTCCCTGTGCACTTGGATCCCTGCTTTCATTTGGCAGGGGAGGCTCGGAGAGGTTTTTATTCATTTTTATTTATTTATCTATTTTTAACATATCTTTATTGATTTCAGAGGGAGGAAAGGAGAGGGAGAGAGAGAGATAGAAACATCAATGATGAGAGAGTCATTGATCGGCTGCAGCCCACAACCCGGGCATGTGCCCTGACCGGGAATCGAACCCTGATCGCCTCGATCCTAGGTCGATGCTTAACCACTGAGCCACGCCCGGCCGGTCTCGGAGAGGTTTTTAAAAAGTCAAATAAAACAGCACACGCGCTCTCATTACGTTGCCTAATTCCGTAAGATGTGTCTAATCCTATTCCTCCACGCTAGGGCCTCTGGGAGCAACCATCCCCGGTAAGTTCAACGTGCTCACGACTGTCTTTATTAATGTCCCACAGTTCTGTCTAGTTGACTTTTTTTTTTAACTGATTTCAGAGAGAGGAAGGGAGAGGGAAATAGAGAGAGAAACATCCATGATGAGAGTTATGGATCGGCTGCCTCCTGCAGGCCCCCGACTGGGGATCGAGCCCACAACCCGGGCCTGTGCCCTGAGCAGGAATCGAACCCCGATCTCCTGGATCCTAGGTCGATGCTCAGCCACTGAGCCACACAGGCCAGGCAGTTCTGTCCGCTCTACCCACAGTATAAAAGACAATTGCATAAAGCCCCAGGGTTGGATTAGAGTCTATCATTTCTGCCCCGTGAACGCGTGTTTTACATAACACAGCCATTCGGAAACCTCTTATCCTGTTCAATGTGTCCCTGAGCGTGAGTCTATGTAACTAGAGTCCTTGGAAAACGCAAACGTTCCGCCGTGAACCTCTGCCAAGGGGGCCCGTTTCTTTCCATTTCCTCACGTCCGTTACAAAGGACTGTCTTGGTTTTAATTTTTTCATATTTTTCCAGTTCTCTGCAAAAGCAGTATTTGGAGTTTTTAAAATTGCTTACAATGGCTATTGTGTGGTCCCTCTCTGTATTTTCTGAAAACAGCACCTCTAACCCCCCTCCCGCCATGCTCTGTGAATAAGATCCCGTTCCAGCCATGAGGGATGCGCCCTGACCCCTCACACCTAGATCAACCCTGACAATAGATATCCGTGCAACAATTCAGCCACAAAGCTCTTTGCGTGTTTGTTGAATGTGTCCTCGGCAGAACAGAAGACGTCGGCGTTGTTGCCAAGTCTAAGTGGTAAATGACGCTCCGGAGAGGAACAGTACTCACCAGAGGCCCCGGGTCAAGGTGGGCTCAGAAGCAGGGAGAACAGCCCGGCCCGTCTGTCTCAGACGCACCCAGTCTCGGGCGCCGTGTCGTCCGGTGCCCAGGGTGGTGGAAATCTCTGCTCCACGCAGTCATTCGGGGACCCAGGTGGTCACGCTTCCACCGTCTTGTGTCCATGTCTCAGGAGACCTTGGGGGCATCGGCCGGCTGGAAGGAAGACCAGGGAGAGACTTGAGAGCGGGCATGGACACGTCTCTGCCCGGCGTCGCCCGGGTAGAACACAGACACACCTAACCACCGCGGAAGGTCGCAACGGGCACGGCCGGGCCTACGGAAGGCTGGGCCAGCCGGCTCTCCCTCAGCTAAGAGCCCGAGCAGGGCTGGGCCAAGTTCTGAAACCATGCATCCCATATCGTCACTCCGGCCACCGCCGTTTGGTCTGGATTGTACCCTACGGGGCCACTAAGGAGGTGCGGGGGAAGTTCCCGCCGGAGGCCCCGGTCCAGCCACAAACATGAACGTGTTTGCAAATGCTGGTCGGCCTCCAAGCCCTGACCCCAGCGGTGGGGACACCGTCTATCGCATCTGATCGCGCTGAAGGTATAATCCCAGTTTCTGAGCGCGGGGCGCTTGCCTCTAAGGAAATCTGAATGAAAAAAATATATCATCTAATGAGCTCCATGCTAAGTAGCTACAGGTCTAGATGATGCATTTTGAGCAAACGCAACAGAGGAACCCCTCCGTCCACCATCCCGCCGTCTTGGTTTTGGACGCGAAGCTGTTGTTCCAAGGTCAAAGTGCACACGATTGTGTTGTGTTCTGTGACAGTGCACAGAGGTATCTGCAAGCGGCCTCTTATAATAACTATTTCCTTGGGCAGAGAAATAATTTTTGAAAGCCCTGCGGGCGGGTGGGGCGTGGGCTGGAGGGCCGATGCCGGGTCTGAGCAAACTTGAGACCGCAGAGGCGACGCCCGGGTCGGATGGGGCCCCAGGCGGCACCGGCCGGGCTTCCCCTCCGCCATCGGCCTTCACCTTCTGCGACAAAATTACCCGTTTTTAAATGTCCTCCTTTGTTTCCCTTGCCCGAGGAGACGGATCAGCAAACATATTGCTACGAGACGTGTCTGAGATTTTACTATGTTTTCCTCTAGGATTTTTATGGTTTCATGTCTTGCATTTCAGTCTTTGATCCGTTTTGAGTTTATTCTTGTGTACGATGTAAGTTGTTGGTCTAGTTTCATTTTTTTGCCTGGACCTGGCCAATTTCCCCAGCACCATTTATTGAAGAGACCGTCTTTACTCCAGTGCACGCTCTTGCCTCCCTTGTTAAATATTAACTGACCATATGGTGTGGGTCAATTTCCGGGGTCTCTGTCCTGTTCCATTGATCTACATGCCCGTTCCTGTGCCAGTACCAGGCTGTTTTGATGAGAGCGGCTTTGTAGTATAGTTTCATGCCTGGCAAAGTGATCCCTCCCACTCTCTTCTTCGTTCTTAAGATTGCCGTGGCTATTCGGGCTCTTTGTAGGTTCCGTGGAAATGTGTGGAGTGTTTGTCCCAGTTCTGTGAAATATGCCATTCACGCCTCAGGTGTGGCCTGTTCCGTAGGGTCTCCAATACCTCGCACGCTCCGCAGGCTGATTTTTGCGATCCAGGCGATACATGCTACATCGAACTGTGCTCTGAACTGGCGAGGTGCATATGTAAATATAAATATATATGTTTAGGTAGATTCCGTGTTCTCTATGTTTCTGGGGAAGGCGGCCACCCAAGGGGAGGTCCACACGGAGTTTATTTCATCACGTTAGGCCTTTCGTGCGTCAGGTTCTAGGAGGTGTTTTGGGGTTGGTTAGGGAGTAAGGATGCATACAGCCCTGCCAGTGGATTAAAAGGTCCGGTTATTTTAGTACAGAGTTGTTCAGCCCCCCGCCCCCGAGTTGGTCCGTAAGCGGCTGGAATATCTGAGCGAGTCCTCGGCTGCGATCAGTCTCCGTCTTGTTCGGTCCCTTCCTTTCATCCAGCCCAGCAGGTCGGCTTTGGAGCTGTTTCTTATTTCTGTCCTATCCATGCTCGGTTTCTTTGGGACTCAGCCAGTGCCATTCAGTGTATCAGCTAATCAACCGAGCCTCCCTTAGGGTGCAGCCCTGATCAGCAGGGTCTCTTTTGTTCATCCGACTGACTCATGCATTAAAACGGTCAGCAGGAGAGGCCCAGGGAGAGGAGCCCACCCTGCCTCATAGTGGGTTAACTTAGTGCCAAGAGGCCTGTAAAACAGACCCCAAAAAAAGTCAGGGTGGGTAAGGAGAGAAGCGAAGGTAAACGGCCCCTGTCAGTTACCTCGGGCCAACTCGATAGCAGCTGCACCGCGGACACGACTGGATGGCCGTGGTCTGACTCGGGGGTGTTGGACTAGGGGGACGTTAGAGCTCGGACTACAATACAGCTATTTTCATTCCGGTCGTTTGTGTTTTGAACGTGAAATATTGCGACCTCAAGCATGCTCCACCAGTTGGGGCGTGGGAGAGGGTGTGTGTGTGTGTAACTTATGCCTACAAATATACGTTTCAAAGCATTTATTTATGTCACGAGGTTGTAGAATATAGCACAGCGTAGAACATATGTTGAGCGATTTTCCCTTCTTTCTGGAGCCACGGCCACCAATTTGTCTCTGTCCCCGTGGGTAAAACCACTTAAGCCTTTTATCTCGTTTCCTTTGTGGGACAGTGGGGAGGAGAGATGCCCCTCGGCCACGTGGAGTAAAGTTTTGATGCCAAGGTTCGGTGATTAGGAGAGAAAAGAGCTTCCAGCCCCTGGCAGCGAGGTGCTCCTCAAACATCATTCTCCAGCGCCGCAGATTTTATCTTTGGAAACTGACAAGCTTTCCTCTTCCAAAGCCTGCTATCTTTAGCCTCTGGACACTTGTTCCGATAGCACCATCTTCTGAGAGAGCCACGCTCTCCGTGGGCAGGGGCTCTGCCCGGAGGTGCGGTGGGGCATCCGAGGGGGCACCGTGCTCCCGGGAGTCTGTGCCGCACCCACCGAGGCCGACCCCGGTGGTGGGGGCAGGTTAGGGAGGGAGGAGACCCTTCGGTTCACGGGACAGTCGGGCTGTGGGGACGCACAGGGGAGCCGAGGGCAGAGAACACGAGCAGGTGGATGGAGCTGGTGGCCCGGGTGGGAGGGGTGGGTGGTAGTGATTCACACCGAGCATACGGTGGGCTCTCCTGTCCGGGCCTCTCGGCAAGTCCTTTTTCTCCCTCTGCACGTAGACATTAGTCCCCAGAGGAGGCCCGGCTCCTCATTCATCTTAAACACAATGCCTTCTCCGGATTGTGGGCACATTTTTTCCTGGTAAGAGTGTCATCCACTCTGGGGAAAGATCATGTGTGAAGATAGAAATTGTGTGTATGTGTGAGAGAGAGAGAAAAGAGAGGAGAGAGGGAGAGAAAGAGATACAGAGAGACAGAGACAGAGACACAGAGACAGAGACAGAGACATAGAGACATAGAGACACAGAGACAGAGACATAGAGACATAGAGACACAGAGACAGAGACACAGAGAGACAGAGATAGACAGAGACGCAGAGACAGATACAGAGACATAGAGACATAGAGGCACAGAGACAGAGACACAGAGAGACAGAGATAGACAGGCAGAGACAGATACAGAGACATAGAGACACAGAGACACAGAGACAGAGACACAGAGACAGAGACAGAGAGAGACAGAGACACAGAGACAGAGAGAGACTGAAACAGAGACATAGAGACACAGAGACAGAGACACAGAGAGACAGAGATAGACAGACACAGAGACACAGAGACAGAGATAGAGAGACAGAGACAGAGAGAGATACAGACACATAGAGACACAGAGATAGAGACAGGGAGAGACAGAGACAGACAGAGACAGACAGAGACAGAGAGGAGAGGGGGAGGCACAGGGAGAGACAGAGAAATTTTCCTGCGATGTGAGCAGCACTCACTCCTAATTTCTCTCTCCATTTTCGTAAATGGAGACCGAGTTATCGGGAGGGCACGGAACGATATGATCCACGCCCCCGAGCGCTTAGAGATTAAAATGAAAGGAGGACGGAGACTCATTCTTGGTTAGCTGTGAGGCCGTGGGTGGGCTCAGGGGGAAGGGACAGAACAGAAACTCTCCGGCACAGCCACAACAAGCCGTCCGTCATCAGCCGGCCTGGAAGACGATGGCGGGGATTGGGACTGATTCTCCAAGCTGCGGGATGGAGGGATTTTTAAATCCTTTCTGTCCCTTTAGGTGGGGTCCAGTCGATCCAATATAAACTCCAAGGGAACAGGCCACCAACCAGGAATGAAACGGAAGAAAGCAGCAAGGACAGAAAGCGCGTGTTTGCTCGGCCATCGGTTGGCAGGAAAGGAGGTGGTTTGGTGACATTTTTTCACAGGAATAACTTCTGTGTCCTCAGCTTTGTGGTATGTTACCAGCAAACTAAAATGTCCAAGACGTAGCGTTGGCCGTGGTCTCCTCCAGGATATTAAAGCTGCCCGAGTCCATGCCCGCAGGAGCTATTGGACTGTGGACGCACAAGGGCCCCACGCTAACCCGACGAGCTCAGGGGAGGCCTGCGGGGGGCCCTGCAAACTCAGAGGCCTAAAGGAGCCACACGGGATGGTCTGAAATGAAAACTTTCCAACTAAAAGCAGGTTATGGAGGGTCATCAGGTCCTCGGCTGGTATCTCCTCTAACAAAGGTCCATCTTTACCGGAACTGAGCCTGTCTATTGTCTTTTGCACCTATGATAACATATTGTTGGAAAGTCAGAATAAATTCCTTTTTCCCAACCCCTCAAAGCACAGGCACTGCTCTGCAGAGACCACAGGTCCCCTCATTGTCATCGAGTTAATTATTGAGTTAACCGTCCTGCACCCAGCTGAGTAAAAGACGTGTATCCATCATTTTACTTTCTACCCAACCCCAGAGGTTTCCCCGCTTTGCTTCCTCCCGCCTCGCTCATCTGTCACCCGTGGATCTCAGGGGACCCCCTTACGTCTCCTCTTTGGATTGTAATGTGCAAAACAAGGGGCGAAACTGCCCTTCTCGGGAGCGTTATCTCAGCCCGTTGAGATCCTGCTTCCCAGCAATTGTCAACAGTTTGGCTGAAATAAACTCACAAAACTCCTCTACAGGTTTGAATGTTTCCTAGGCTGACAGGATAAGTGTCTGGTTGTCACATGAGCCAGGACCTGGAGAACTGAAAGGCAGGAGAGGTTTTTTTTCAGGTGCACGGCAGGGTCAGTACAAACCACTGGAGGGTTTGTAAGGAGGGGCCGTCCTTAGAATCCTCAGTGAGAGGCACATACAGAGAATCTCGACATCTAGAAGCATTTCAAATGAGTCAGATACGATCGTCCAACGCGTTTAATGACCTCCCCAACCTCAAAGATCCTTTCAACTCCAGGGATATTTTGCATGGAACTCTGAGGTACCCAAAAGCTGTGTAAGATGCTAGCAATACAAAGTGAGCAAGACATAATTAATCTCTGCCCGGGAAAGGTTTACAACCTGGTGTGGGAGACGGCCCCAGCGCCAATATCTTACCTAGAACATTCCAGAACAATGTGGGGAATGAAAGGGAGGCCCTGAGCACCCCTGAGGCACCGAAGCCAACCCGGAGAGTCCGGAAAGTTAGAGAATGTCCAGGGAGGGGGAAGTCAAGGTTTAACGAATGGAAACATCCTGCTGATCACAAACATCCGTGTTTAAAATGTGTTTTCTAGCAGAAGGAACAGATCTGCCTTCCTGTAACTTGTACCTACTAGTCCGCTTTTCCACCTCTTCCCTTCTTAGTATTCAGGAGGCAGAAATCAAATAAGGCGTTCCCCATTTTTTAAAATATGTTTTTATTGATTTCAGAGAGGAAAGGAGAGGGAGAGAGAAACATCAATGATGAGAGTCATTGATCGGCTGCCTCCTGCACGCCCCCTACTGGGGATCGAGCCCACAACCCGGGCATGGGCCCTGACCAGGAATCAAACCATGACCTCCTGGTTCACAGGTCGATGTTCAACCGCTGAGCCACGCCGGCTGGGCAGGTGTTCCCCTTTCTTGACTGGGATCAATATCAAGCTTATTGCTCTACAGTCATGAATCTCAAGGGAAGGACATTTTTTCACTATAAAACTTCCCCAACGAAGAGGACACCTGTAATCCTTTCAACAATAAAGATAAATTAAATAAATTAAATTAAAAATACAAATCATAAAAAAAAACAAAAACCTCCGCCTCCTGAAACGGGCTCACATAACTCCCAAGCCCACCGCTAGTGGGCGCTCCGGCCCGTAAGTCCGTCATATACCCCCGGTGGGTGGGGACAGGAAGAGACACGGGCCAAACACATACAGGTGGCCAAGAGGTCCATGAAAAGATGCTCAACATCCCTAGTGATCGAGGAAACGCCCATCAAAGCCACAACGGGATCCTCACACCTGTCCGATGGCCACCGTCAATAAATCCACAAACAAGTATTGGCGAGGACTTGGGGAAAAGGGACCTCTCGTGCGCAGTTGGTGGGAATGTGAATCGGTGCAGCCGCTGTGGAAAACAGCATGGAGGTTCCTCAAAAAATTAAAAATAAAACAACCTAATGATGTAGCAATCCCACTTTTGCATAATTATCTGGAAAAAATAAAATAAAATCATTCATTTGAAAAAATATCTGCACCTTTCACTGCAGCACTCATTATTCAGAATAACAAAGGTATGAATGCCTTCCATGTCCATCTGTAGATAAATGGTCAAGGTGGGATGGACACAGAGGCCCACACACACCAAGGAATATCCTTCAGCCATAAGAAAGAAGAAATCCTGCCACTTGCAACGATACGGACGGGTCTTAAAGAGCACTATGCCAAGTGCAATAAGTCAGAGAAAGACAAATTCTGCATGTTCTCACTCATCTATGGAATCCAAAAAATAAATAAATAAAGGCAAATTCACAGATACAGGGAGTAGGATGAGGGTTCCCAGGGGCCGGGGGTGGGGAAATGGGGAGACGTCAGTCCACGGGGACAGACATGCAGTTATGAGATGAGTAAGTTCTGAGGATGTGATGGACAGCAAGGTGATTATAGCTAGCAATACTCTATGGTATACTTGCAAGTTGCTAGAAGAGTAGATCTTAAGTGTTTTTACCACTAAAAATAAATGTTAATTATGTGACATGATGGAGGTGGCAGCTGACCCTGGTGCGGAAGCCATTTCACCACATATAAGTGTGTTAAATCACCAGGTTGTACGTCTTAATCTTACACAAAGTTATACGTCGATTATATTTCAATGAAGCGGGGGGATGGGGGGAATGAACAGGTTGAGAGGCACAGGGTAAAAGTCCTCCTCTACCCACATCCCCGACTTCAATGATCCGATCAACACCAACTGGACTCCACCCTGAGTCCGTCCCCAAACCTCACGGTCAATACAGTGCTGCACACAGTGGTTCTACAGCTGAGCCCACCTCCTGACAATGCTTGGCTTGGTCACCCAAATGCTGCCGGTGTGAGGTTCCCATGGGTGGGAGCACGGCTGTACAGGCGGGGGTCCCAGAGATCACCAGAGGGTCCCCCTGAATGCTCAGCAGAGTTCTGATCAGGGCGTAAGTCCGAGAAAACTACATGGGGCCACGGAAAGAACCACCCAGGATAATTAGAGGAGAGAGCACTTGGTGCTCACACAGGGCTGGGAAGAGACAGGCAGACTGAAAAGGAAACAGGGTAGAGCACTCAGAAAGGTCTCGCCTCCATCGTGGGAAATAATTAATCCTAGATGGGGCACTGCTAGGGACCTTTCTAACAAACCATAAAAGCAAGACCCAACGTTGCAAATTGTTTCCAAGTAACTTCATGGAAAATAATATAGTTCAAAAATATTTATAGGGATACAAAAATATCCAGTATCTAAAAGGTAGAAACACAATGTCTAGCATACAAACAAAAATGTCCAGACACGCAATGTGCTGGGGGAAAAAAAAAAAAAAAAAAGATTAAAATTTAAAAATCAGTTAAAGCGGATCCGGAATGAATGGACAAGTCACGTTGTGCTTTAGGGCCTCAAAGATTCCTCCCTCTATTTTCTCTTCAGAGTGTTGTGGTTTTAGGTTTTACATATAGATCTAGGATCTATCAGGACCTGACTTTCCTGATCCTGAACTTGGTAAATGGGCATCTTGCTTGCAGCTGGGACGAGCCATGAGCTTCCACAGGTCTTCTGACTTTACAACGCCCGATTCTACGAGAGATGGGCATTACTCAGCCCCAGTGGAGGCAAGCTTGCCATCGCATCCCTCCCCTTATTTTAATAAAAAAAAGGTAATTTATGCTAATTTTCCAGTACATAACACTTAAGAGAATTTACCATAGAAAGACCATTAGGCATAAAATGATAAATACACTGTGTCAACTTTGAAAATTGATTTACCAACGTTCGCTATAAAAACCAGATTTCGTAGGTAAGCAGACAGATGCTTTTGCCTAATTGTTATACATCATCAGGCATAAATCTCCATACTGGGGGACGTATCTTTACTTAAATGTGAAAGGGAAGGTACACCATGCACAGCTCACTTAGGGATTTCTGTTGAAGTTCTGAATTAATGTGTCCGCCGCCCCACAAGCCTCTGTGCTCTGAGAGAACTGAGGCTGTTTCATTCGCATATGGAAGTGGGGGTACATATTACGTAACCTCTCGGAACTATAAACGTGCCATTGTCTCCCGCCAGACTTTGCAGTGGCCCCACTAGCCTGCCTGGGTCATCCCAGCCCCTGCCTCATGCAGGGCAGCAAAGGGAAGGGGCCACACCAGCAGGGCCAGGGGGTCTTCTGTTCACAGGGAGCAGGGTTTGCCAGTTGGAAAGCAGGCCCAAGGAGTCAGAGCACCCCTCCCCTCTCTCCTGAGACCCAAGGAGTCAGAGCACCCCTCCACTCTCTCCTGAGGCCCAAGGAGTCAGAGCACCCCTCCACTCTCTCCTGAGGCCCAAGGAGTCAGAGCACCCCTCCCCTCTCTCCTGAGACCCAAGGAGTCAGAGCACCCCTCCCCTCTCTCCTGAGGCCCAAGGAGTCAGAGCACCCCTCCACTCTCTCCTGAGAGCCAAGGAGTCAGAGCACCCCTCCCCTCCCTCCTGGGTCATGCAGCCCAGGGTAGAGAGAGAATTGCCTCCATCCCCCCATCCTCTGCTTTGGGCAGTCACTGTAAATTAGTCACTCGATGCTCTCCCTGGAGCTGGGTCTCCATCCCTCCTATCAGCTGTCAGACACCCAGCTCGGCCTCTACAGTTGGGAGCTGGAAGCACAGGGCTATCTAGTGCAGCACCCTGGGCCCTGTCCATGGTGCTGACACTCTCCGTGGGGCCATTCTTTCCTTCTACCTCAGGGGTTCTCATCATGCGTGACGTGGCCCACCCAGGGGACACGTGGCAATGTCTAGAGATATTTTTGGTCTCCACCACTAGGGAAGGTGCAAATGACATCTAGAGGGTGGAGACCAGGGATGCTCCTCAACATCCCACAGTGCACAGGACGGACGCCCCACATCAGAGCAGGATCTCGCTCAAATGCCAATAGTGCCGGGCAGGGGGACCCTGGTCAGTCTGAGATGGAAACCTGAGGTTCTCTCTCCTCTGCGAAGCAGCTCTGATCCACAGCTCCATCCACGCAGCCGGGATTTCCATGCCTAAATGCCCCCAGCCTTGCCTTAGGAGACCTGCTAACCCTGCAAATGCTCACCAGCGGAAGGCTGACTCCGTGTTTCTACTGGTTTTCTGGGAACCCTCACTGCACTCCCTCGGGTGCCCATGTCGCCCAAGCCAGGCATGAGCGGGACGGGCTGTGTTCAGGTTGCACGGGTCCTCGTGCCAGGACGCTCCCAGCAGACTGGGTCGGCTCATCCCGCCGGGCAGCCCTGCCCCACCTCCTGCATTCCCTGCAGGTCTCCCACCTGAGCCGTGTCGCTGAGATGCAGCTGTGGCCTGGAACCACCACCTAACAAGGCCAGGTCCAGGGTGCCGCTCACACGCTCCTGCCATGGACTGAACAAGGAAACCTGTGCACAGAACCAACCATGCATGCACGCGTCACCGCACGCCCTGACGGACGTCCTCTGAGCCTATCCGAGGAGAGCTCTTCCACGCTGCACTGGCAATGCGGGAAAAGGCTACAAGTATCTTCTGAAGGAGGGAGAGACAGACGTCACTTTGTATCCAAGGTGAAAGGCATAAGCAGGTGTTACCGAGCACAGACGCCTCGACAGAGACAAGACAAGGCTCATTACTGGCAAGTCCCAGGCGTCATTGCAACAAATAATATTGGAATAATTAGGTGTCGGGCGGGTACTGGACTTACTGGGGTGATCACTTCATAAGTTATATAAATGTCTAATCACTATGTTGCACACCTGGAACTAATATAATATTGTGTGTCAACTGTCATGAAACAAAATAAAAAATTCTTTTAAAAAAATAAGTCTGGCTTCTAGACCCCCTCATTGAATCACTGGGTAATGAAGAGATCCCACAGACATGTGAGCTGTGTGAGCTAGAATGGCAGGCCTCGGCGTACCCAGGGTCAGTCAGCTAGCACCGGGGGTGCTGAAGGACCCAGTGGAGGCAGAGATGTGGGGGAAACAGGTGAGGAATGGAACTAGAGGAACCAGCTGTCCTGGAGAAAGCTGTCTACGGTGCTCAGCGCTATGGTCACAGGTGACACTCAGGTCTAATAGGCACCGAGTGGCTGCCAGTCTCCAGATGAAACAGGTAGGAAGGGGCAGGTGGCACTTACAGACCTGCCACGGCTGGGAAGATCCCATTAGCCTCTGTACTTGTCAGCTGGGGCTGCCAGAGCCGAGTAGCAGAGGTGGGGAGGCTTAAGCGACAGGCATTTGTTTTGTTACAATTCTAGAGGCCAGAAGACCTGGGTGTGGGCACGTTGGGGCCTCCTGAGGCCTCTCTCCTTGGCGTGTAGGCGCCGCCTCCTCCCCGTGTCCTCACAGCGTCATCCCTGTGTGTCTGTGTCATCTTCTCTTCTTACAAGGACCCCAGTCCTATAGGATCAGGGCCACCTAGTGACCTCATTTCACCTAAATGTCCTCTTTAAAGGCTCATCTCCAAATGCAGCCCCATTCTGAGGCCCTGGGGGTTAGGGCTTCACATAGGACCTTTGGGGGGGGACACGCAAATGAGCCCATAACAAGTACTTCTAGTGCCTGTCCTACAGCATTGTTTTGAGGCAAGGGGACCCCTGAACACTGATGTAATATGAGCAGCGGGGTCCTTCATGGCAGTGGGTGCCCCCCAGGCACCCAAGGGCAGGGTGGGGAGCTGGCTATCAATGCCTTTCCATCCACAGGAGCTGATGGGGAGGCTGATATCAGTTGCTGGAGCCGGTTTCGACCTCGTGATAGATTTCTCACTGAGCACATCATCAGGAACAATACCTGCGGAGACTCGCACTGAAAAGATTACGGTGCTGAGAGAAGCTGCCTCCTGGACTTCCGGAACCGGACAGGGCGTTTTCCTGGCCACCTTCCAAGGGAGGCCTGCTCACGGCCGCCCACTAAATCAATAGCCTTCACTTAGCGTCTCTGTTGGCAGTTTAATCTCACCCGAATTTCCCCCACACTCGTTGGCTGGGGGGATGGTGGAGACCTGGCGCCGGCTGCAGGAGAGCTGCTCTAAGCAAATCTGAAATGAACGCTCAGACCGATTTCTCTGTGGGGGAGGGGGGCTCCCCAAGTCCCCATGTCCAGCTCAGGAGGAAGAAAGACTCAATGCAGAATCTGGGCAGGGTTTTGGAGAGTCTTAGGCTGAGTGAAATAAGCCAGGCATAGAAAAGACAAGTACCCCAGGATCTCACTCCTGTGTGGAATCTAATGAACAAAATAAAGTGATGAACAAAATAGGTCCAGAGACGTGGAAGCGCGGAGCAGACGGAGGGAGCTCAGAGGGAAGGGGGTGGGGGGGCCAGGAGGAGATTAATCGGAGAACCTATAGGTATATATATGCATGACCCACGGACACAGTCAATAGTGTGGGGAAGGTCTGGGGGGGGCAGGCGCAGGGTGGAGGGATGAATGGCATTAAAAGGGGGCATCTGTAATACTGTCAACAATAAAGAAGAATTTTTTAAACAATAATTTATTTTCACTCATGGTGTCAAATACGTGAGGAGTCCTGGCCAGAACACGAGTTATTTGCACCGTTGGCTCTCATTGCTCTGTATCCTGGAATCTAAACAAACCATCTTTAGGAAATAACAAGGCTCAGCAGGGGTCCTGCAGCCAAGGTCGCCCACACCTTCCACCCTTGCTGTTTCGGTCAATGTTTGCCGGCTGGATGACAAGAATGACAGCCAAAGAAAACCAAGACCCTCATGTGCCCAAGCGGGTCCCAGAGCACGTTGGCACAAGGTGCTTGAATGAAGGGCTCTGTGATGACGACAGGAGGAAACGCGGGGCTGAACTGGAAAAGCCCGAGTGCAGCCTGGCTCTCAACCCAGCACCGTGCCCACGACAAGCGCAGAGAGCTTCCCCTAGAGGGCGCTGTGCTCTGGCCCACAGACAGCCACGGGCCCCACCCGCTCAGGCCACCCGTGGTACTGAGGATGCGTGGAACACAGGCTGTGGGACGAAGGGAGGTCGTCCACTCTCAGGCGTGGGTGCAGCCCCAGCTCCCGCACAAACTGATGAGATGTGGGGGTTCAGTGAGCCCCTGTGTGATCCGCCTTCCTGCACACGCACAAGCAAGGGTTTGGACTGGGCGCGGACCTCCGGGATGACCTCAGCTCAGGCATTCTTTACCAAAACCATCAGCTAGGGTGGGTGTGGGAGGCAAACGCCCGTGTGGGAGGCCTCGGGGGGGGGGTTCCACCTTCTCTGCCCAATGTCAGGATGAGCTGTGTCTGGGTTCTGAAGGAGGGCTCCACCCTCCACCCTCACACCACAAGCTCCACCCCCAGGAATGTGGACTTGGCTTAAGACTGGTGTTTTGTTGAGGCCGATTGTTTTGAAAAGAAAGTCCCGGAGAACAGGCTGGCAGAGGGCAGAGGGGAGGGGATTTGAGGTTCAGGGTGAGAAGGGTCAATGGATTAAAGGAGACTTGGCTTGGGGTGGCGGACACACAATATACGGACGGTTTATTATAGAATTGCACACCTGAAACCTATATAATTCTATTAACCAGTGTCACCCTAATAAAGTCAATTCAAACATTATTTTTTTTAAAAAAAAGAAGTACATCTCACCCTTAAACAATCCACTGATTTTCAACAAAGCTGTCAAGGAAATTAATGGGGGGAAATAGGGTTTTTTTTTTCCACAGGTAGAATTGGCACAATTGGACAGACATATGGATAAAGATAAACTTTGATTCCGTACCTCCTTGTTTACACAGACGTTACATTGAAATTAATTGAGATCTGACCTAAATGTGAAGCCTAAAGCTAGGAAGGTTCTAGAAGGGAACAGAGGTAAGGTAAAGATTTCCCAGGCAAATACCTAGCGCTCAACATAAAAGGGAACATCATAAACTTCACTTCAAAAATAAATCTGCTCTTCAAGATCGATTAAAAGGCAATTCACACCCGTTGAGACCAAGTGTTTGTTATCCAGAACATGCAAAGAAATGTTCCTTGAAATTGGGCTACCCCAGCCAATATGCTACAGTGGGGGAGCCTGAGCTCAGGCTGCATTTCTGGGGGGACAGTGGGGGAGCCTGAGCTCAGGCTGCATTTCTGGGGGGACAGTGGGGGAGCCTGAGCTCAGGCTGCATCTCTGGGGGGACACGTAGGGTGAGCAACAGTGAGGGAGCCTGAGCTCAGGCTGCATTTCTCGGGGGACAGTGGGGGAGCCTGAGCTCAGGCTGCATTTCTGGGGGGACATGCAGGGTAAGCA
Source organism: Miniopterus natalensis (assembly GCF_054644295.1). NCBI lineage: Eukaryota > Metazoa > Chordata > Mammalia > Chiroptera > Miniopteridae > Miniopterus > Miniopterus natalensis. Next base: position 104,867,169 of record NC_142103.1, on the reverse strand, counting down.
ATAGTGGGGGAGCCTGAGCTCAGCGTGCATTTCTGGGGGGACACGTAGGGTGAGCAACAGTGAGGGAGCCTAAGCTCAGGCTGCATTTCTCGGGGGACAGCGGGGGAGCCTGAGCTCAGGCTGCATTTCTGGGGGGACATGCAGGGTAAGCAATAGTGGGGGAGCCTGAACTCAGCCTGCATTTCTGGGGGGACACATAGGGTGAGCAACAGTGGGGGAGCCTGAGCTCAGGCTGCATCTTTAGGGATTTCTTGACCTTTGTGGGTCTGCGGGGGCCCCTCTCTGGCTCACAGGGAGGTGTGCACGTCAGAAAGTCTCCATGAGCTCACCTCTCCTGATGGCGTCTTCCCCAGGAGAAGATGAGCCCTTGCTCGGCTGTGACACACCTTGACATCCCCTCCCTTTGCCAAACGCACAGTCGGCTCCGGGCAAACTGTTGGCGTTTTCTTGTCACTTCCGCACAACCCCATGATTGAAGTGTGATGTGAGGAGGCTTCCGAGGCCCACCCCTCGACCTTGGCCTCACTCATCTAGGCAAGGAATCGTTGCTTTTCCTTCTAATGCCTGCTGCCTACCTGGAATCACTCCGAGCTCTGCCGTCCCTGCCCAAGTCCCACGGAGAGGACGCCTGCTCCTGCTGTCCCGGGCCCTTCCCCCCGCCCCTCCCGCGCCTCGCCCCCTTTCTGCACACACTGTGATCCGGTCCTAGGGGTTCCCTGGCTCCTCCAAAGATGATGTTTCCTTCCTTGGTTCTATAGGGCCTTGGTTCTAATTGTCTTGGCTGTTTGGGGTTGGGTTACAAAGGAAATGGTACAGAAATATGTTTACCCAACCATCTGGAATGGAAGGAACAAGTCCTCCCTTTAAATCCACTCCTTTTGTTTTTCTCTTTCATTCTAGTCCAGGGGTGGGGCACGTCTGGCCGGTGGGCCCTATAGGGCCTGCGAAATCCTTCAGTCTGGCCCTGCCAAGGCAGCTGCAGGCGGGGACGCGAAATCCGATACATCTAGGAGTTTTTTTCATAGCTAATTTTTACGTTGATCATTTCGTATGGCCCGCGGGTGATGTTATAAATATCCAAATGGCCCTGGGCAGAAAACAGGTTCCCCACCCCTGTTCGAATCAATGAATTTGATACGACACAGAGACAGAGACACAACAGAGAGAGAGGACTTGACAAGGATGCCTAACGCACCCTCAAAGCTCACAGGTGAAGGGCACAGAACAGTCCACGAGGCTACGAGGCCCCTTTTCCATGCCAGATCTGGGCGCTCTCTGCAGATATACGATTAAGGAGGGTGAAGAGCTGCAGGAACAAGCCTGACGCATAATTTTAACGCTTCCTACCAGAGAGACGGTGTGCAGACAGAGTGATATTCTCTTTAATGCTAAACAATCGGATCGCACAGAGGGCCACACCCAACTCCCTCTGAGGTATTTTGACAGAAATGTACCAAAGGAGACCGATATATGTGGATGCAGAATCGATACGGGTGTGAAATACAGACAGAGATGGGTTTTAGATGTTATTTCCACATAGATGTGTGGGTGTGTATATGACACACGTCCCTCCGCGACCTTCACATCTACCCCCTTCCCTCCCCAATTCCTCTGCAGCGTGCGCGTCCCCCATGTGCGGCTGGCAGGCTGTGGTGCAGCAGGCTGTTGGCCCAGATGAGCGAACCTGCAGGGAGGGCGTCTGGGGGCGACACTTAAGCTGGCGGCATAGGGGGAAGTCACACTGGTCATATAAATCATGCTCAGAGACCCCGGTGTCCCAGGTAGTGGCTTCCTTTTATTTTCAAAGTGTCTGAAATCTCCTTTGCAACATAGTTACAATGAGGGGAAATGTGTGGATTAGAGGAAGTGTTCGCTTTGATACTTTATTGCAGGTGACTTACTGCAACAAAGTAAAGGTTTAGGAGAGGACTCTACCCGCTAGTACTGCTGGTGGGTAGAAAAACATTCAAAATTGTCAATGAACCGATAAAATTCTCAAAGTCCACCCCATTATGGTGGGGTGGAAATTAATAGCTATTGTTTACTAACTTCTGTTACAAAGGGTTTATAATGATGTAAAAATAAGGAGACTTTCGGGGGGAAAAATCATAGGCGTAAACTAGAAAGAGACCCTACGTTTAAATCCGAGCCCACTGCTGCTCTCTTAGTGTTTACTTTTCCTTTGCAGCCTTTATAACAATTTGCAATTGTGCCTTTTTGTGCCTTTATGTGTGTAACTCCCTGCTGTGTGTCCCACACTATAAATGACACACTGCATGGGCTCGGGGCAGTGAGGGCCACGTCCATCTGTTTGTTTTTTAAAATATATTGATTTCAGAGAGAGGGAGGGAAAGGGAGAGAGGGGTAGAAACATGAATGATAAGAGAGAGTCATTGATCGACTGTCTCCTGCGCATCCCTGACTGGGGATCGAGCCTGCAACCCAGACATGTGCTCTGACCAGGAATCGAACTGCAATCTCCTGGATCCTAGATTGATGCTCAACTGCTGAGCCATGCCAGCAGGGCCATCCACCCGCTTTTGCAATGATGAAAAACAAAACCATCAGGGGAATTGGGTGCTGCTTGTCTTTGTTCCCCAGAACTCCTGGGGTATGTTCTGAACTATTCCTGGGAGGAAGCTGTGGCCAGAGAAGGGCAGGTGAGTGTTGACAGCTCAGCTGAGGGAGTGAACAGGACACTGGGAACATTTAATCAGGGGCAAAAGGGCGACTTTCATCACCCTGGAGGTCAGGCAGCCCATTTCCATTCTCACTGGGTGTGTGAGGGTGGTAGGGGGATGGGGAGTGTGGAGAACAGCCGTTTGCAGAGGGGAAAGCAATTCCTGGAACAATGATAAAAATTTACAGAGAGCAGGATTCCCTTTTTTGCTTGTTCCTGGCTTTTAAATGTGTCAACTTACCACCCAGGACAGCATTGACTTAGAGAAACAGGTATCCTTCATATCAGTTAAATATCTACCTTTCACTTATTCAGACTTAAAATATGGAAGGCATGCCCATTCTCCCCCTACGTGGATTTTGAAAATACACCATTTTCAGTGGCTTTGCATATTATTATGGATTCACCATGCCTATTACAAGGTCTTATGTAATTAAATATATATGACTACATTTCCCAAGGCCTGGTTTTTTATTAAGAGATTAGATACTATTAGGATTCTTAAATAGTTCTTTATAATTTCCATCCCCTAAGGAAATACATTGCTGGCATTTTGGTAAATAATTGGAGATACTTTAACATAAAAATACTCATTGCACACACAGTGCTGTAGAAATCCACGTGAAACTGGGACTCGTGGCTGTGGCAGTGGACAAAAGCAAGACTTTAATACGGAGCTTCCACAGGGAGGGGCCAGGATTGCTGTCTTGAAAGGGCTTTGTACAAGACAGGCACCCGCCATAGGGTGGAGAAGCAGCAAAAGAGGGGTACGTACGTAATGCTTCAAAGACAACTTGGTCAAAAGATGCAAGGAAAATTCAGTGGATTCAAGGAGCCACCAAATGAGACTGGGCCACAGCATGGACTGGCTGCCAGTCTCCCATTCCTGCCTACCCTTCGTCACACACCTGACGCAAACCTGGCCCTGGGAAAAGGTCCAAGAACCCAATGCAAATATTTTTATGATTCAAGTTTAACTAGACAAGTACCCTAAGATCTACCCTGTTTTGTTTTGCTCTGATTTGGTTTACTATTAACTCTTCCACTTAATGTCGTCTACACTCCACTACCCTACAGGATAAAAGACACAATCCTATCTACACTCCACGACCCCACAGGGTAAAACAGACAATCCTATCTACACTCCACGATCGCACAGGGTAAAACAGACAATCCTGTCTACACTCCACTATGACACTATACAGTATGAGTGCTGTTTAAGAAAAATGGTCAATGACTCACAGTTATGTTTTCCATTTCTTAGAGGATAGTGGTTTTTTTAGAGAAAAAGGTTAAAAAAAATCATAATTTCACACCAATATAACCTGAACAGGTGTCAAGACTTTTATTCCATTAAATTAACCGGTGAGGGAACCAGTAAGATGTTACAAGCAGCCGATGGAAAGGGAATTCAGAGAACAGACGCGTCTCCAGCAATCAGAAATGCTAAAAGGAATTTCTGAACCAGGCAAAACTGGTCCACAGCAGGGGCCACCCTGACCTGCAATCACCCCACCAGACCATCAGAGATGTTGCTACGGTTTTTCTGCAACTTAGAGTAGAAAATGAGTTTGATGACAAAGATAGAGCCCACATGGAAGGTGCAGGAAGTAGGGACGCCCCATGATTGCATTTTCCCATCTGAATGCCTTTCAAATCACAAAAGGCTGAGCACATATTAAAAAGGGGTTCATGGCCAAAGTGTAATGTCTGATGAATTATCCCAAAGGTGTGCTGTGGCTCTAAGTGATACCAAGTACATCTCCTGAAGTCAGATTATCTTTACATCCAAGGACGCGTCAGAAAAATAAGTGCTCTTAAGGGAAAGAGGTGACTTGTCTGAGGTAGAGAGCTTTCTGCAATGCGGAGACGAGCCCGGGTATGAGATGCAGGCCAGAGCTATGTTCTACAGACAATATGGTTCTTAGCCAGTCTCCCAGCAGAGGGCCGCAGAGGTTCTTTGAGGACACAGAGTGTTAATGTGCTCATGGGGACATTGGTTTCCTGAGGCTCATCCATAGAAGGTTCCCCACTCAGGTTACATCTCAGAAGAAAGGCCACCTCTCTGCTCTCAGTGGCCACAGCAGGTTAAGATCAACATGGATGCGTGGAGCCTTGCAAATGGATATAAATACAGAGTATGTACACACATACAATATATATACATTAGAGTGTATCCATATCCATGTACATATGTTACATGTGCTGGTCAAGGTGTAGAAAAATATAACTTCATCTGTCTTGGGAATGTTGCACATACATAGGAATGCGTATGTATATACAGGTACATACACACATGCAAGCGTGTACATGCATGTATGTACACATATTTCCTGTATACAGCTAGTATGTTACTGCTCACATACAATCCTTCCAAGGTGACTCAGGTGACAGAGTGGACCTATGTTCTGGGCTGTCTCTGTGTGGTTTTTCTCCAGGGTCAGGTTGGGGTTTGCTAACATTTACAGAAACTGCAGGAGTCCTAAGGCTAGGACTGTCCACAGGGCGATGTGGGAGGGATTCCCCTGCTCTTTGCTGGGCACTGTAGGTGGGGCCAGGCTCGGAGGAGCGCGGCAGGTGGGGCGGCATGGCAGGCCTCTCATGCATAGGGTGGCAGTCCAAAGAGCTCGGGCTGGAAGTCCTGCAGGGAAGCCAGCACCACAGTGGCCTTCGTCGTCAGGTCTCGGCTCAGGTTTGCGTCGGGGACCATCACCACCTGCATCCCAGCAGCAAGGGCCGCCTCCACCCCATTGGGAGCATCTTCAAAGACGAGGCACTGTGGGGTGAGGGAGAGACAGAAGGTTGAGACGGCCTTGTCCACAGCAGACACTAGACCAGGGTTATCACCTCATCTCCGCCGGCTGGGCTCGTGCAGATGGAGACGGACATGAAGAGACTGTCCTTCCAGGTTAGGGACTGTGGTCAGGAGAGCACACTGTGTCCCACACACCCGTTACATTAGGGGGCGGCTTCCACAGCTGCCCCCAAGGCAAAATCCAAACTAGGTGCAGCTGGGTGGCCAGGCAGGCTCCTAGGTTTAAAACTTTTTTATTCGAATCACAAAACTCTGTTCATTCAGTAACTGAGCATGAGAGGAAATTGGGGGGCGGGGGAAGCATGCTTTTAAGTAACTTCGGAGCTGGTAGTGTTTGAGCTCAGGAATTAAACGGTTAGGGTATGTGAATGAAAAGTTCAGTCCCTGCGTGTGCCAGCGTCAGGGGACACAAGTCCTTGTCATTAGCACCAGAAGGTGGTGCCTGTGGGCATCTCTCTCCTCTGTGAAGTCAACTGGCTTTTTTCCTAGGGTCACTGATGCTCACGCACAGGCACGTGTAAAATGGGGCATCTGTGCACGGTGCTCTTGGGGAGCTCCCGAGTGTGCAACCACGGGAACGTGCCAAGGCAGGTCTCCCACCAAGACAGGCTCCAAGGCAGAGACCCGAGCTCCACTCAATTCTGGGTCCAAGTGCCATGGCTGTGGCACCCCCATCCCAGGAAAACAGGCACCAAGAATCCCCTGAGGCCCTGCAACCCCGCACACTGCATGTGAGAGCAGCTTCACTCAGTCTCTCGATTAATACTCTGTGAGGGCCAGACACCTGTGAGCAGGGCCCTCCTGTGGCCACTCTAATGTGCTCCCATGTCCCACTGCTCTCCTTACGTGACCCTGAACTCCCAGGATGCGGGGGGGGGGCCTTCCACTGTCCCCTCAGCTCTTTTTCCAGCCTTTTATCATAAGTGTCTCCCCGCCTTATGACCAGTGTAGTGGCTGGCGTCCAACATGCTGGTGACCGGGAAAGGCTCAGGGACACCAGCTGTGGGGGCCGTTGAACACTAGGAGCTCAACACACACAGACACACAGTCTCTCTCTCACACGCACACACCCAGGCACACAGTTTTTGCTGGTGGTCTGTTCTACAGCAGGTACACTGACTTTTAGTTCCTTCCTTCCTACCCCCTTCTCTCCCCCCATTTCCATCAGGACTACAATGAGTCGAGTCGCTAGCTGGCTCACCCCACAGGGCGGAGTTGAGAACTAAATGAGTTACTGCAGGTCCTGCTAGCATGAGACTACTGGGCGACCTTCACAGAGTGAGCTGGTTGCCCAAGACGGGGCTGTCAGAGCTGAAACAGGGGAGTCTTGGGCAGGCAGACAGTCCCACGGCCAACTTCCCAAGAACTCCTGAACCCCGGCTCTGATCAAGCCCTCTCTCTGCATCTCCAGGGAGACCATGGTTTCTGTCTGAGATGGAAGTGAGTCTGCTCAGACCATCCGGGTTTATGTTCTTAGTGGTCTCATTCAGAGACTCTGTGGGTGATATCGCTGCCCCCGTCTTTTAAAGCTATGACCTGACCTTATTGTAAATGTCCCAACTGCTGTATCTGGGACCGTGGGCGTGCACTTACATGTCCAGTGACCTTTTCTGGGGTGGGGGGGGAGGAGATATTCCTTATGTTCTCTGAGGATGCTGAAGGTCTGTGCAGCCCCCTGTAAAAACTGGGCTGGGGCCGAGTGAGAGATTTTGTGGATCCCTTGTGGGGAACTGTGCGTGGCTGCAGGCCTGGGAGCCACTTTAGCTCTGCGTTTGTGAGTGGTTCCTTCTGGAGAGCATGGCAGGCAGGTGAGAGGGAAGGCAGGCAGCTGGGAAACTGTGGCCCTTACAAAGGGCTTGCCACATCCACTCTCCTCTGAGAGCACGTGCAGCCCGGTGGCTCTGTGCACCTGCAGATCGTTCCAGGACAGGACAGGAGGGCTGTCGGACGGCGAGGAAAGCTTGGTGGTGTTCACAGCTCCAGGACGGGCACGACTGGCACGTACTCTTCCTGAAACTCACATTTCTCAAGGAGGCGCAGGTTCCCGGCTTCTGTGAGGTCCATTCATCACGTCCCCCCAGTTTAGAATTAGTACTCAGCCACAGGCCGTGCTCTGAACCAGGAAGGATGTGGCCACTCAGGGAGGGAGGGAGGCCGACAGCACAGGGCACAGGAGCAGCAGGGCAGCAGCTACTGAGCAGGAAGAGGGGACCTGCCCAGCTCACACAAGGAGAGGCCATCTGAGAGGTGTGCTTGGCCATGCGTCTGGCCAGAACTCTCAAAATGATCCAAGGAAATGCTGGGCGGACGGACGAGCCCGTTTGTTTGGATGCCTGCACAAAAGCCCCTTGCCATGGGCATGCAACTGACAGATCAGGAGTGACGGGAGTTCAGCCCCAGAAAGAGCAACAGAGCCCTGGGTGGGTACACTCCACCAGCGGCACCTGACACCCCTTCTCCTTCCTCCCACACACCCACTTCCCTGCGAGGTCGTCAAAGATGTCTACAGGATCTCAGCTGGACGGCTGCCCGTCACATCAGCAAATGAGCATTCAACCTCAGAAATGTGGACACCCTGAAGCAGCACCTGCCGTTGTTGAAAGCTGAGAGCCCACTGCACAGGAGACGGTGGCTGGAACGTGGGGGGTGCAGGAGGGGAGGTTTGCAGGAAATGGGACGTGTGGGACCTCCCACCAGCAGCTGCTATCACAGACATGACACAGAGCAGCACACACAAGGCAGAAACCAACACCAGGCAGCACACGGGGGAGGGGAACCCCATGCTGGGTCTCCGTGGCCGCACACCCCAGGCTCCCCACGGGACTCGATGCTCAGTGATGCACAGCACCTGCCCTGGGAGGTCCTCCCCTCCTCAGGAGCAGAATTGCAAAGCTATGTCTACATTGTGAAGCACCTGTAAAACTCTCCAGTTTCCTCTGCCTTGATTCCCCTGACCTACTGCACCTCTAAGGACCCCTAAAGCCTCAATACTGTATGAATATTCCCAGAAGGCCTGTCTATGTACTGAAACCAAAGAATGAATCTTCCAGAGTCACCGGGAAGGCTTCCCCTATTCCTCACAGGCGATGAAACCATTAAAAGATAGGAGCTAAAATAGTACAGCCTGTGTCTCACACAGAGAAAAGCAAGGAGTGTTTCCTCACTCAGACTGAAACCTCGGACAGTTTCCACCTGGCACACCAAGCTAGTGAAGAGTCTCACCGGTTCAACTTTGCCTCTTTCTCTCAAAATAGTTTCCTGTTCCCTGGGGGACCAGCCGGGCCCTCCCCACACTGACCTCTACAGCCTGGCACAGGACACACTCCCAACCAACATGGGGGCCACAGAGTGTCCGAGCCAGGACAGCGGTGGGCCCAGCCCTCTCCTGTCACGGGCACAGGACATGGGCCAAGAGTTCAGAGGTGAACTCAAGGTCACCCAGGCAGGCAGGACAGGAAACTCAGGAACAGAGCTCGGGTACCAGAATTCAATGTTCTTTTCACTCTGCCAGGCCGGTTAAAGTATATCTGGATTCCGTCTCCAGCAGGACAGATGAGCTTAATTAAACTATAGCTGGAGGGGTTTAATTTAGAAAGAATGACATTTCCCATGACTGGGAGATGGAGCATTCCAGGGGCCCGTGAGCCAAGAGTGAGATATGTGCCTTTGATATGTGTTCTAGGCCTAACAGTGGCTGCACAGTCCATTTGCCTATGACTGGGGCAAAATCTATGAAGGCTGCACAACCCCTCCCATAATCAGGGGCATGCGTGGTGGGTCATGTCCACGGGGCAACCAGCAGGGGGCCACACTGCACAAGGTCTGGAAGGTAAGGAGCCCGGAGGTTCTCAGCACTGAGGCCGTCACCATCACTGGGGGGCATCTGGACTAGGAACAGAGCAGGGCAGCCAGGCAGGGGGGCAGGGCCTGGGAGGAACTGGGAAGAGAGAGGCAGCCCTGGGATAAGAGGCCTCAAGGGCTGGAGGGCACAGGAGCCAAGAGGGAGAAGGTGAAAACCTGGATCACAGTACTGGATGCTCCCACGGGACGCGAGGGCCCTGGGGCAGCCATGGGAGCAGCTGGTGAAAGTGGGAACCGGACCAGGGATCCTGGGAAGCGAGATGCCCTGAGGCCACGTGGGAGGTGAACCAGCTGGGTGAAGGCAGGGCTTGAGAACAGAGGTGGGCCCGCAGAAAGGAGGAGGCCGGGAGAGCTCTGTGGGCACAGGCCTTGGTGTGCAGCTGGATGGTGAGCACTGGGGGGCAGAAAAGGAGCCCTGGAGGCTAGGAAAGGAAGCCCGGGTCTCTTGGTGCTGGAGGGGTCCGGAGCATGCCACAGGCCTTAAGGACTGCTCTGAACTGAAGACATTTTGAGCATCAACAGCTGTAGGAAGAGGCATTTTCTCAACTCACCATATCTTCCCAACAGCAAAGCCTCCCCAAAATTCAATGGCTGTAGGTCCCTTGCCTGAGGTTTCTCTACAAGGGAAAGCCGTCTTATCACTGAAGGGAAGTCAACACAGGTCGGCACCTGGATAACACCTCCCTGAATAGTGTTAACACTGTCCCATCTCCCATTCTCGGGCCGATGGCGAAGGCACATTCAGAGGTGGTGTGGTGTTTGCTTATTTGTACACAGCAGGATGACAGGTAAATTATGCAGAAGATGCTGTCCATGGAAAGTCAGTATTTAGGGTCAGCTGTGAGGCACCGTGTCCCAGTGGAGTGGGGACAAACACTGCAGCATTCCCACTGGTAGGACGCCCAGCTGGGGTCAGAATCCAAGAACGGCCCTCCAGTCACACAGTTACACCTGCGTTTATAGGTCCCATGCAGTAAGCTGGGCCCTCGACCAAAAGAACAGGTCATTCCAAGTGCCCCGGACACTCACTGCCTGTGGAAGGTTTTGAGTCACCTCCCCTGAGCCTGTGACTTGTGTAAGAAACACAGTTGTCCGGACTCGGGGTCCCTGGGTAGCAGGTGTGAGAAACCTTTCAGGAAATCGCTACTCCCTGACTAATGCCCCCACAACACCTCAAACACAGGACCCAACACAGACAACCCCCACCTCGAGAGTGTCCCCTGACAATACCCCCACCCCCACCCCCGCAACGTCGCCCTTCTTCCCTGACTCACCACCCAACTCCTGCTGTGCGTACCTTTTCCACAGGAGCAGGTGGGGAGAACCTCTTGGCACAGGCGAGGAAAATGTCTGGGTCAGGCTTGCCCCTGCGCACCTCGGGGTCGTCCCCCAGGACGATGTGGTCGAATAGGCCGAAGAATTCTCTGTGCGCGCTGGTCTTCATCTGGAAGGACGCGGAGCCCGAGCTGGTGGCCACGGCCATGGGCACACGGTGCTCTCGCAGGTGGTGGATCAACCTCTCCACCCCTGGGGAGGTGAGGAAAGGCCTCAGTGAGGAGGGGGACAGGCTTTAATGAGGAGGGGGACAGGCCAGAGAATCGGGGGAACGGCCCCTCAGCGGGCTCGGAAACCCCAACACGTGGATGCCTCTGCCCAGGAAGGATCTGATCTGACCTGACACATACCATCTCAGGGGGACCATCAGCTCCCAAATGGCCCCATTCAAAACAAAACACAACTCAGCAACCTGGGCCTTAGCTGTTCCCCAAGGACCTCAGGCAATGTCCCTGGAAGGAAAGGACACTGGGTTTGCTGGGCCTGTCCTGCGGAAGCGTGGACCCTGGGCTGGGGAGGTGGAGACCTGCAGAGGCCTTGGAGACCAGCTTTGTTTCTGGAGCCATGAATACGCAAGGACTAGGTCCTGGTGTTTTCCGGGGAACTCTATGTTCTACAAAAGCCCGAGGATGACCGGATGACCCCTCCCACTGCTGGGAGAGGAAATCGGGAGGCGGCCTCACAGTCGGGGGACAGAGGCAGCACCAGAGCAAGGGGCAGAGAGTGTAATAAAGCTGCCTCCCTCAGCCAACATCACAGGTCACCAGGTGGAAGGAGCGTCCACGCCCTTGTGAGCTATGAGGCCGAGTCGGGGCCACGAAGGTTAATGCCATTACTCCTGGTGCAGTTATGAGAGGACAGCCTATTGGAAACGTGATGAAAGGGACAGGGCTGTCCAGCTCTCATCACAGCTGATTATGATGACAGGGATGTCCAGTCCACACAGAGCGCAGGGTTCAACTAAAACAGTATGTTAATCACATAATCACTGCTGTTTTAGTCACTGCAGCACACGAGGTCCCTGCTTTCTCAGTTGCCTCAGCAAAGACAGACACGGTCGTGTTTTCCAACAGGCAACACCTGCCATCAGGCAGTGATGCTGTGAGTGCCGGGCCCGTAGAGAAGCCGTCCTGTGAGATGCTCACGGGAAGGGTGGGCCTCAGCTCCTCGCGAGGGCACCGGGAAACTCCTTAAAGATAAAGGGACAGGGGGCCTCTGCTGATGTAAAACTCAGTGTCCAGTATCCAACCAGGGACCCCTATGCCTGCAAGGAAGCCAACAACACAAGCAGACACCAGGAGAAACAGGTGGTCCGCAGAGTCGCACACAGAAGTGCAAGACTGACAGAATTAGCAGAGAGGGACCTTACAGGACAGCCTCATAAATGTTACAAATATGCCCGAGTTAGACACTGTTGGAATGGAAAAATAAACAAATAAAGGTGAGACCCAGCTACATAGCATCTGCGAGAAACCTATGTGAAATATAAACACGCGGGTTAAAAATAAAGGGATTGAGAGCCTTATATACCTACTACTCAAAGGAGAGTCAGGGTGGCCATGTTAGTAACAGACACGTGGATACAACATTGTGTCCACAAGGTAGGAAACAATTCTAAAATGTTTTAAAATAATTGAAAACACACAAAGTATGTCCCTGATCACATGGAATTAAAACAGACACCAGTAAGTGAAAGGTATCTGGAAATTCACAAATATCTGGATGTTAAACACACACTTGTATGTAAGGCATGGGTTAAAGATGAGGTCACAAAGGGACATTAGACATTTTGGGAGGGATTAGAGTTAGATGGGGTCATGAGGGTGGGGCCCTGTGATGAGATTGGTGCCCTTACGAGAAGAGGAGGAGCCCCCAGAGCTCTGTCCACCCTGTGAGGACACAGTGAGAGAGAGGCTGTCTGATGCAGAGAAGAGAGCCCTCACCTGAGCCTGGCCATGCTGACACCCAGGCCGCCTTGGATTTATAGGGTGGGCCCCAACTCCAATGACTACTGTCCATATAAGGAGAGGACAAGGCAACATGGGAAAGACGGCCACTTGAAGACAGGCGTGGAGGTCGGAGAGATGCAGCCATGAGCCACGGGACACTGGGGCCCCCAGAAGCTGGGAAAGGCAGGAAGGATCCCCCCTCGTGTGGGCTCAGGGCACAGGTGGGAGCTGTGACCAGTGGAAGCTGTTACCTAAACTAGCCCGTCTGTGGGCAGACCTGGAAACGCTGGCATCTGAGCCTTTGTCATGAGTGACTATGTCCCCGGAGAAGACGGCCCCAGTACCTCATGGGTTGTGTGTAAAAGGGGGTGAGGTGAAGGAAGCTCAGTAGGGAGATGTTCCCTTCATGTCTGACAGGCTCTGCCCCTTCCATGCCCTTCCTCATTGCAGGTCGAATATCCCTCTGGTTGTTTATAAACAGAATAAATATCCCATTTTCTGCCCAGGGTGCTTTCTGTCACAATTTAAAAGATGTCTATTTTCAGGAAATGATAAAACCCGTGGATGACCATCCATTTACATTTCACCACTAAGTCACCTGGTGAAGAGCTACAGACCATAGGGGTTAAAAGTACTTTCCACCTGGACAAGCGTGGAGAAGGGCTTCCAGGCTGTGAGCAGTCCTGCTAGTGGTGTCAGGGCTGCTCACGCCCCCTGGGTCAGCCCTACACTCTCAGGCGCTGATGAGACAGTACAAGCGCATGCTGACATCATAGTCAGGGGCTGCTGATTGGCCCAGGAGGGGCACGCCCCTGCATATAATAGGGGCTGTTTCCCTGCTGATTGGCCCAGGAGGGGCACGCCCCTGCATATAATAGGGGCTGTTTCCCTGGTGATTGGCCCAGGAAGGACATGCCCCTGCATATAATAGGGGCTGTTTCCCTGATGATTGGCCCAGGAAGGACATGCCCCTGCATATAATCAGGGGCTATTTCCCTGGTGATTGGAGACACACCCCTGGTGACTGGCCCAGAAGGAACACACCCCTGCATATAATCAGGCACGATTTCTTCTGGCAATAGGCCATCCATTCCTGCAATTTAACTTGCTAAACACCTGCATGGGCCACAGCTCTCACCTTCAAAGCACAGAAAAATGTTGAATTAATTAACTGACAGCCTTCTTTGCTAATGAGCTCAAGGTGACTTCCGCAGCCTGAAGCACACTACAGAAGGTGCCTCCAGAAAGAAAAGAAACACAAGTGAGGGATGATGTTATCCACAGTTGAACACTGGGAATGAAGCTGAGTGGACAGAATGAACCCCTGGATCTAGAAAAGTGACAGTGGTAAGTTTTTCTGGTGTTATCTGAGTTTTTTCCTCATGTTTCGTTTGCCTTCTGTTATGAGTGTGGTGTAAGGAAATGACCTCACGTTTTCAAAGACTGACTTTGGAACTAGTTACTAAAAGGTGCTTCCTCTCCTCCGTAAGACTAGTAACAGTTTAGATAAGTACACACAAAATTCTTATGCTAAAAAGGTGCATCGAATAAGAAGATTTGAATGGCTCCTTCAACCCTCTGGTGTGTAAGAGGTGGTCCAGGAAGACAGGTCATCCAGGTGAATTCTGCAGGACTAACTCTGTGAAGCACTAACTCCTGGCTCACTTCTAAGGTGCAGGTATCTGGGTTTAACTGTCATCTAGGATCATCCATGATGGGCACCTTTCTAACTGATACCCAGTGAGGACACTACATTGATTGGAGCACCAGGTAAATGTCCTACTATAGACTTGTTAGCATCCTACCCAAACCACCACGCTGGCCAGATGGACATCCTATTTCTTGGAACTGTGGTGGAACATACCTCAACCTGAATCTTAGACGATGGGACAAAAATTCTAGAGACCCTTTGAAAGGCTCGAGAGGATTAGATAGAAAACGAATTTGCACGGGGACATATCATGGGCGTGTGTGTGTTAAGCCATGAGACTCCAGGTCACACAGTAACTGTAGGGACAAATTCTCAGATGGACCGTGATAAAAAAGAGAGACCACTCAAACAACAAAAATCAGAAATGAAGGGGAGACAGTAAAATGTCACAGAAGGAAAAAAGGACTGAAGGCAGATATGAAAAAGGATTATGCCAACAAATTGGATCACACCGAAGAAACGGGTCAATTGCTAGAAGCATACAACGCCTCAAGATCACATGAAGAATGCATAGAAAATGAGGGACATCTGTAATACTCTCAACAATACAATACATTTTTAAAAAAAGAATGCATAGAAAGCCTGGTCAGAACTATAACTAGTAAAGAGGTTGGGTCAGTCATCAGGAAGGGAAAATCCAGGACCAGACGGCTTCAGTGGAGAACTCTACCAAGTATTTAAAGAAGAGCTTGCACCAATACCCCTCAAACTCTTCCAGAATACTGAAGAGAGGGGTGTACTCCCACAGTCAACCTATGAGGCCAGTGGCACCCTGACACCAAAGCCAGACGTGGGCACTACAAGAAAAGAAAACTACAGATCAATATCTCTGATAAATACTGATGCAAATATATGCAACAAAATACCAACAAAATGATTTCAACAGCACATTAAAAGAATCATGCACCATGATCAAGCCAGGTTTATTCCTGGAATGCAAGGATGGTTCAACATAAAAAAATCAATGTGATGTACCATATTAACAAAATGCAGGAAAAAGCTATATGATCATCTCCAACTGATGTTGAGAAAGTACTTGACAAAACTCAACATCCTTCATGATACAGATGCTCAAACTAGGAACAGAAGAAAACTACCTCAACATAACAAAGGCCACATATGACAAGCCCTCAGCTAATGTCATCCCCAATTTTAAAAAGCCAGAACCTTTTCCTCGAGATCAGAAACAAGATAACCAGTCTCTCTCGTCACTTTTAGCCAACATAGCACTGAAAGTCCTACCGAGAGCAAAGAGGCAAGGAAATAAGTAAATAAAAGACATCCACACTGGAAAGGAAGAAGTGAGGTTATACATGCTTACAAGTGACATGCTCTTACATGCACAAAATCCTCACGCATCCACACACAGAAAAGTGTTGGAATGAAGAAGCAAACTCAGCAATACTGCAGAATTCAAAACTAAAACTCAACCTGGAAAAATCAGTTTATTTCCCACACCCTAACAATGAACAATCTGAAAAAAACATAAACTAATTACATTTACAATAGCACCAAAAATGAATAAACTTAACCAAGAAGGTGAAAGACATGGACACTTAAACTAGAAAACGTTGCTAAAATCAAAGAACATACAAATAAATGGGAAAACATCCTATGTTCATGGACTGCAAGGTTTGATATTGTTAGTATGTCGATACTACCCAGATTCAAAATAATTCCTATCAAAATACCAATGGCATTTTTCCTGCAGAAATACAGAAATCCACCAGAAAATTTGCACGGGCCCTCAAGGAACCCTGAATACCTGTAACAACAGTGAAAATAAAGAACAAAGTTGGAGGTCTCACACCTTCTGATTTCAAAACATATTCAAAGCTACAGGAAATAAAACAGTGTGGTACTGGCATAAAGACATACAGACTAATGGGATAGAGAACACAGAAATAAACCCTCACTTATATGGTCTTCAACAAAGGAGCCAAGAGCATCCAAGGGCAAAAGGACCATCCCTTCAACAAACTGTGTTGGGACAACCAGATAGCCACAGGCCAAAGAATGACATCAGACCCGTACCTCACACCATATACCAAAAGTAACTTAAAGTGGATTAAAGACTTACCATAAAATCTAAAACTATAAAATTCCTGAAAGAAAACAGAGGGAGAAAGCTTGATGACACTGGATTTTGTAATGATGTCTTACATATGACACTCAAATCACAGGCGAGAGCAAAAATAGCAAAATGAAACTGCACCAAATTTAAAGATTTGTGCATCAAAGGACACAATCGACAGAGCCAACAGGCAGCCTATTAAACTGGAGAAAATATTTTCAAATCATATCTGATGAGGGCTTTATATCCAGAATATATAGAGATTCCTAGAATTTGACAAGAAAAAAACAAACAACCCTATTTTTAAAACAACGGGCGAAGGACTTGAAAAGACATTTCTCCAAAGAAGATATACGGACGGCCAACAGCCTATGGAACAATGCTCCACACCATTAATAACTAAAAGAATGCAAACGAATATCACAGTGAGAAAACACTTTGCACTCACTAGGATGGATAGGTACCACCAAAAAGACAAAAACAGACAATAAAGCGTGTTACTGGACATGTGGAGAAATTAGAGCCCTCGTGCACTGTTGCAGGGAAAAGAAAATCGTGCAGGCACCGTAGGAGACAGTGTGATGGTTCTTCAAAACACTAGAAACAGAACTGCCATGCAACCCAACAACCCCACGCCTGGGCATGTGCCCGAGAGAACTGAAGGCAGAGTCTCAGAGGTATCTACACCGCCGGCTTCACAGCAGCATTAATCACAACAGCCGGGCCGTGAAAACAGCTCAGGTGCCTATCCACAGATGAATGAACACACAGAATGGGTCTATCCCTACAACGGATTATTCAACTTACAAAGGGAGAGCATTCTGACACGTGCCACGGCATGGATGAAGCTTGAGGGCACGTTGCTAAGTGAAACGAGCCAGACACCAAAGGACAAATACTGCGCGATCCCACTCCTATGAGGCAGCTAGAGGAGTCGAATACAGGATGTTATATATACAACAGGTCATTCAGAAGTGGCTGTGACTCGCCCTGGCCTGTTCTGCTCAGTGGTTAGAGCACTGGCCTGTGGACTGAAGGGTCTGGGGGTTCGATTCCAGCCAAGGGCATATACCCGGTTGCAGGCTTAATCCCAGGCCCTGGTTGGGACATGTGTGAGAGGCAACCAATCAATGTGCTCTCTCTCTCTCACATCAATGTTTCTCTCTCTCACATCAATGTTTCTCTCTCTCACATCAATGTTTCTCTCTCTCACATCAATGTTTCTCTCCCACCCCCACCACCCACTGTCTCTCACCTTTCTTCCTGGAAGAATCCTAACTAGTATTCCATTTTTAAGCATTTTCTGGCCCTGTGACCTAGAACATTCTTGAGTTTCTCACTTTCAGCAAGAAATATTGGGCAATTCTGATAGATTTTCAGCTAACAAGCCTCAAGGGAGAAAAGTCAACTTTCCTTTTCATGGAAAACAAGAAAAGAGAGGGGTGGGGGCATGCAAACAGGCACATTAAAAATGAATGATGCCTTTAACTGCAAAAAATAAAATTAAGCTTCTCCAGGGAGATTTAGCTGCCTGTTTATCATCAATTTGCTCAAGTTTGAATCATTGCTGAAACATTCATCCTGGACTTGATTTTGTCAAGAAAAAGGCAACGTCACATGTTAAAGTCACATTGGGAGCAATTCTGTCATGAATGTTATCTTTATATAAATTTTTTTTTAATATATCTTTATTGATTTCAGAGAGAGGAAAGGAGAGGGAGAGAGAGAGACAGAACATCAATGATGAGAGAGTCATTGATTGAGCCCACAACCCGGGCATGTGCCCTGACTGGGAATTGAACCCCGATCGCCTGGATCCTAGGTCAACACTCAACCGCTGAGCCACGCCCGGCCGGGCTATATACAATTTTTTTAAATGTATTTCTACTGTTGAGAGTATGTCTCTGTTTTGCCCCCATTGACCCTCCACCCAGTTCCTGCCCCTACCCTGGCCTTCCCCTCACTATTGTCTGTGTCTATGGGTTGTGCATATTTGCATATAAGTTCTTTGGTTAATCTCTCGCCCCACTTTCCTGTGAGATTTGTCAGTCTGTTCTTTATATACCACTGACACAAACAAAATTCAAACGTTTTTGGCCTCATTGACTCGGTGAAAGCAACGCGTATTATTTTAAGAAGCCCCTCAAACAGCAAGATCGAATCACAGCATATAACAAATTGCGTCTGGAGAGCCTACAGTCTGAGAGAAGAAAGCATTTTCAGACAAGTGTGTAACAGGCACACAGGGAACCGTGGCACAGCGAGGGCACGCACCTGGCATCAGACCCGCCCTGGGGAACACCTCCTTCAGCTTCGCCTGGCTTTCCTCCAGCAGCTCCTCCTTGCACATGGGCAGCTGCAGGACGTCTATGATGATCTGGGCAGCCTCCAGGGCCTTCTTGCCCATCACGAGGGACTTCACGTCCCAGCTGTACTTCTTGCCGTAGCGGTCACATATTTCCTGAAACACCACGGAGTAGAGGCGCTCGGTGTCTGTGGAAACCAGTGAGACAGATGGAGAAGGAGGAATGTTTAGGGTGCAGGCCATGTTAACAGTGAGTCCCTAACAGATCAGCATATAGATGTACAGGGTACGTCATGGTCAGGGAGAAAGCTTTCATAGAGACCTGGGGCAATGGTGGGAATACCTGCAGCTCACCTGCCCTAAACAACACCTGGGCACCCTGCTCTGTTTGTAGGGCAATCCTTGCAGCTCTGATGTGGGAAGTTAAAAGCTGAGAGAGAAATGAAATGCACAGTATAGCCCAATAGCCTTTTATAGGAACATGGACATATGTGAGTGTAAATATGCACTGCGAATTCTGTCCGATGTTCCAGGTCATCAGCTAGTCTTCCCAGCAGCACACAGGGTGGCGGTGGCCCTCTGCTGTTAAGAGTCCCAGCCAGTGTCTCAGGGAAGCACTCCCAACAGGGGTGCCCAGCTGTGGGTGCTGCTGTGAGAGACACAGGAACACATCTTTGTACACAGGCTGGAGTTGAAAAAAGACACCTCGTGCATTTCTCCTTCCCTTCACAGGATGACACACAACATTTCTGACACCAGATGTGGGGGGCAAGCAATTCAGTGACACCAGTTGGGCACCCTGACACCAACTCAGTTCTACACTATCTACCCAGGGAGAGCATCCGATCCCCCAGGTGAAGGGCTCAGGCCCACATAACCGCCCCCCACCCCACTTCAGATGCCCATCGCAATTCCAGGCTGTCACCTGGGCTGCTGACTGGCTATGAATCCGAGGCTCCCGCAACCCCTCCTCAGGTTGATTGATTAGCTTGAGTGGCTCAGAGAACTCAGGAAAACTCAACTATTTACACGTTTATTATACCGTGAGCATCGAGATGGAGGAGAGCCTAGGACAAGGTGTGTGGGAGGGGCCCAGAGCTTCCTGTCCTCTCCCCACAGCTCTGCATGTTCCCTCCCCACCGGGAAGACGCCATCCCATTGGCATTTTTATGGAAGCTTCATGCAAAGATGAGTCAGTAAGTCCACCTCCTCCAGCCCCTTTCTGGACAGCTGGGGTGCAGCTGAAAATTCCAAGCTTCTGATCATGGCCTGATCTTTCTGGTCACCAGCCCCCATCCAGAAAGCCCCACCCCCAGAGTCACCTCAAAGAGCAAAAGATGGTCCTCTCACTCGGCAACTCCTGAGGTTTAGGAGCCAAGAACATTAGAACAAACGTGCTGCTAGTGTCTTACCTCCTAGGAAACTGTAGGGTGGGAGGGGGAGGAGGGAGTCCTGTCCCAGGATCAGGGCAGAGACCAATGTACAAATATTTTCTGTTATCTCACAAGCCTGTGTGATGAATGGTGAAAGTTGGGCTCAGAATCAGACCCCAGGGGCAGTCTGCAGGGGTTAAAGTCCCAGGTAACTTGGTTAAGGTCCCTGCTCTCCTTTTCAGGTTAACAGGAGGCAAACGGGACTACGGGTGACCATGGCGCTAAAGCATAGCACAGTGCCTCGGAAGCAGTGCAATAAACAGTGCTCTATGTGTACATTTGTTTATATTCATGCTCCCTGTTGTAGACTTAGACTCAGTGTATAAATAGCACTCACAGTGCCAGTGTCATCAGTAAGGGCACAGCCCACAGTGCCAGGGCGCAGGAATATGTCGTGAGGACTAAAGCGCCCTGAGTCAGGCTCTCACACAGCGCGTGACTCGGTGTGGCCTCACTCCCTGCTGCTGTCATTGCGAGCGAGCGCCGTCGTCACCGTGTGAATCATGGGCTGGAGAGGTCAGCTTAGGAAGCCCCAGTAATGTCGAAGTGACCTTACGGGGGCGCCTGTGATAATGGTAAGACATGGCACTGCAGGACTGACGAGGGTCCCCAGGGCAACCAATCAGGAGCAGGTGAGCCTCACGGCCATGCCGTTGGTGACAGTCCGTCCAGGTACCCCAGGGAAAGCAGAACGGCTGTGTCGGGGGCCTTCCTGTCACTGTCGCTCTGACACACGCTCAGGGAACCAGGAGGTGATGGCCTGGGGCTGTCCCTGCTCAGCCAGAAAAGCAGGTGCACCGACCCTGACAAGTCCAGCCCCGCTGCGCATACATGGCCTCCTGTGCTGGCCGTGGCCTTAGGGCCCCCTGCAGGTCTGTGCAGCTGACCCAGTAATGGCTCCTGAAAAGAGCTCAGCGACTTCCATAGGTTCTACCTGCTGTTCCCACAAACACAATGATGGTGCCTAACTACTTTTTCCGTTGAGAGGATACTGGAGAACCCAGCACACAGTGAGAGAGGGGGACGCTGTGACATAAAGAAGGTGGGGGCATCGAGAGGGAACACAGGCCAGCGGGAAAACCTGGGTACGTTCCAGGACTCTCGGTAAAGCCAGTGGATAGAAAGGACAATAGACTTTGGGGAAAAATGAATTCCAAGCGCAGAGCTATATCCTTTTAAAAGGCCTTAAACACTTTATTTAAGGCTTAAAATGCCGTCGAGCTTTTAATTTAAAAGACAGAGCTGGGGGATTATAAATCCTCAGGAGACCACAGACAGCCACTTCTGCACAGGAAGATAAAATCACCCAAATCCTCAGCGGCACAGCGAGGACCTACACAGCCATTAAGTAACTCCTCGGGTCCTACAGTAACTGTGTCAGCTGATGACGGGCACGGGGAAAACTGAAGGGCCACATGTGAAAGGAAAAAGTCCCAAAGCTAAAGCGAAGTGACGGAGCATGAGCAGCTGCCGGGCTGCGGGAGGCGTGTGCTCCCTGCTCTGGCGCCTCAAGCTCCTCCACCTGGGCACCGTCACAGGGAGCTCCGCATGGCGTTGCACGTGTACAGTGCATGTGGTACAGCCACACCGACCACCAGGGGACTATCCCAGGGAAACGCGGGCCGCCCCCTTCAGGGAACCCCGGCAGCACAGGTCTGGGCAGGTGCTGCGGGTGACGAGGTCACCTGTGCACTGAGCGCGACGGAACTGGCAGCCCGGGCACCCGGCAGGCAGGCGGAAAGGTGGGTGCTGTGATCCTGAGCAGCACACTTGGCTCCCATACAGGGGAAGGCAAAGCATCCAAGGTTAAGTTTATTAAACTGTCACAGCATCCCTGCTCCTAAGGAAGGCTACACCTGGGGGCCTCTATGTTGTTTCCTTCTAAGGCTGAATGAAAATACATAAATCCTTGGAATTCATTCATGAAAGGACCACACTGTCCTGACACAGACAAGCTTCGTAGACATTCAGTAGCCACCTGCCGGCCTGCTGCAGGAACACAAAATCCTGTCCCCAACTCTCTAATCCTCTTGGAAACTGGAAAGCTCTCACTTAGCAGCAAAGTCTGGAATTCCAGGAGGTTCGTTTTAATGACTAATATTTATTGCACTTAGCGCAAATCCTTACCCAGTTCCCTATAGAAATATCGATGGGTTAGATTGTGGGGGCTGCCCCAGAAGCCCCCCGAAACTGTAAACACCATGGAACATATCCATTCTAATACAAACGGCCAACAAATATATGAATATGTTCGACCTCGCAATTAGGAAAATGCATATCAAAACTGCAATGAGAGACCACCTCGCACCTGTTAGAATGACCATGACCAACAAGAGAAGTAATAACAAGTGTTGGAGAGGTTGTGGAGAAAAGGGAGCCCCATTCCGTGCTGGGGGGAATGTAAACTGGTACAACCACTATGGAAAGCAGTCTGGCAATTCCTCAAAAAATTAGGAATAGAGCTACCATACGACCCAGCCATCCCTCTCCTGGGTATATACCCGAAAAACCAAAACATGTATTCACCTAGATATACGCACTCGTGTTCACTGCAGCATGATTCACGGTGGCCAAGACATGGAGACCACCAGAGTGCCCTATGGTAGAGGACTGGACAGAGAGGATGTGGGACATGCACATGATGGACACTACTCAGCCATGAGAAAGGGTGAAACACTGCCCTTTGCAACAACACGGATGGACCTTGAGAATATCATGCTGAGTGAAATAAGTCAGGCAGAAAAAGCTAAGAACCCACATATGATGTCACTCCTATGTGGGATATAAAACTGAAACTTGTGGACACAAACAGCAGTGTGGAGGATGCCAGAGGGAAGGGGTTGGGGTGAAGGGGGCCTAAGAGAGGGTGACGGGAGGAGATATGACTTTGGGTGGCGGGCACACAGTGCAATATACAAATCCTGTAACATAAACACCCACACCTGAAACCTACAGGATCCTATTAAGCAATGTCACTCTAATAAATTTAATAAAAAATAAAATAATTAAAAACTATAAATAGAACGGGCTCCTGTGATTTGGAAAAGAAATTCTGAACCCTCCTGTGATTACGGCTTATACCTAGCTTATCTTACCCACCTTGAGCAAAACTATTTAATGCTTTTTCTCAAAACTTAATATACCTTGAAAAGAGTCTTACTTTTATAATTTCCAATTACAACAGGGGGGGCATCTAAAGCCGCTGTTTTCTGTTCCAGATAGGCTAGTTCCTTAAAAAGACGAAACCCAATCCATTGTCACCTGGGGGGGCCCAGCTGGAGTTAAAATCAGGTTGTCACCACCTGGCAGGTCCGATGCAGCAGAATGCAAGCCCTCTCCTCCCCAGGAGCTGAGCGTAGCAGAGTTTTTAAATGCGGTGAAAATGACCTATTTTCAATGTGAAATGGCTCTAATTAAAAAAAAAAAAACTCAGCACACAGTCCAATTTGATAAAAGTGCTGGGCCATTTTTCTAAGCTGTTTTGATAGTAGGCAGGTAACTGATAATTGTTGAATAGATTTTTTTTTTTAATTCACTGATTTTGTTCACCTAAGGTATTCTGCACCTGGTTTCCTTCATCAGAGGTCCTCGAAGAGAGCTCCCCAGACCAGCACCAGCTTCAGGGACACAAATTCCTGTGGGATGTACGAAGTTCCCATACACACAGCACCGGGCCACAGAAGAGCATACAGACAAAGAGGCTTTCCTCAAGGTTACAGGACCCCTGAGTAAGCCAAGGCCAGAGACCGAGAAAATATTTACAGCACACACACACACACACACACACACACACACACACACACAGCTTGTACCCAGAATAGAGAACTTGACAACTCAGTGAGGACAAAAACAACCTGTAGTAGGCCCAGTGACAGTCCCCCAAAGATGCTCACACTCTAGTCCCCAGAACCTGTGAATATCGGACCTTCTACGGCCAAATGGACTTTGCAGGTGTGATGAAATGAAGGGAGTTGAGATAGGGACACTACCCTGCAGTGTCCGGGTGTGTCCAGGTTAGCCACCAGGGTCCTTCTGAGAGGGAGACAGGAGGCCGGACTCAGGGACATTAAGGACAGAAGCAGAGCTGGGCTGATGTGGGGCCACAAGGAAATGCCGAAAAGGCAAGACGAACAAATTCTGCTCCAGAGATTCCAGAAGGGGTGCAGTTCTGTCAACTCCTTATTTGGCCCATCAGGCCCAACTCTGGACTTCCGGCCAACAGAACTATCAGACAATAAATGTGTGTTGTTTTACAGCATTAGCTTTCTGATCATTTGTTACAGCTGCTGTGAGACACTAATACACCATCCAACATAAAAACCACTTTGGAAACCAGTTTAGCAGTTCCTTCAAAATTAAGTGTTTGCCTAGGGTACACCAGTACCAATAAAAAAGGAGGGGAAATCCGTATACGCGATAATATGATCATGTCAAAAAAAGTATGCTCACTGACAGAAAGACACAAGACGAGCATGTACTGTACGATTCCACATAAAATTCTAACAAGTACAACTGAATCTGCTACAGTTTTACATGCAGATGACAGGTTCCCTTGGGATGGGGGTGGAAAGAGGGCAGGACTGAGGGCATATGGGCACCAGGAGACCTCAGCTGTGGGAACCTGCATCACCTTGCGTGTGGACGTGGCACCACAGGTAATTACAGGCTACCAGTGGCCTGGCTGCACCTGAAACTACGTCTGAAGTCCACTGTGATGAAAGCTTCCTGGGACCTCGGCACTTTCCTTCTTCAAATGTCACCCCATCCTGCTGCCCAGGAAATCTGCTGGCTCCATCAAAATCATATCTTTAAGTTCTCAAACATGCACAATGTTGCCCAGGCACTGTGGCTCAGTTGGCTGAGCTATGTCCCACGCACCAAGAGGTCACAGTTCGATTCCTGGTCAGGGCACATGTTTCGTGTGCAGGCTCGATCCCCAGTGGGGGGCATGCAGGAGGCAGCCGGTCAGTGACTCACTCTCATCATTGATGTATCTCTCTCTCCCTCTCCCTTCCTCTCCCTGTAAAATCAATAAGAACATATTAAAAATATATATCCTTGCAATGTTGCACAAATGACTGAGCCCTCTGAGAGTGGAGACGATCTAACACCCTCTTCGGAGGGATATTTTACACATTTGGAAAACCACCCCCAAGGACAGAGCCACTTAATCCATGGAGTTTCAAGAGTCACCCCTCCACGCCTACATTGTCCGGGGCTACAAGCAGGTTCCACACCCCTTCACTTTAATTATGGGGCAGGTGGGCTGGGAGGGATAATTTAAGAGACGAGCAGTACCCTGGCTCCGGGGGTGACAGCCTGCCCCATCCACGGACACAGTGCATCTCCTCCGACAGAAGGACTCTCAGGTAGGGGGCCGGGGCGGCAGGGTGGGGAAGGGTAGGCCGGCGGAGGTTCCATGCTGGCGACAGCACAGTGGGCCTGTTCCACTCCGAGGTTGCTGGGTGACGGGCCCTCCTGCGCCTTAGGAGGGCAGTGGAAGGGTGGAGAGGTGTGCGTCTCGATTGGTCGGTTCAAGAGAGCTACAGGACCTTTAGGTTAAGCTGTCCAAAGGCAAGTGATTCTTAAGTCCTGCAGATACTGAGACTAAAATGGGGTTAAAATAGTGTTTTTAACGTTCATGTGTGCAAGAGGTTCGCAGACATAATCAAGACGTAGATGGCCTGGCCGGTGTTGCTCAGTGGTTGAGCGTCGACCCATGAACCAGGAGGTCAGGGCTCGATTCCCGGTCAGGGTACATGCCTGGGTTGGGGGCTCAATCCCCAGTCGGGGGCGTGCAGGAGGCCGCTGATCCATGACTCTCTCATCATTGATGTTTCTATCTCTCTCTCTCCCACTCCCTTCCTCTCTCTGAACTCAATAAAGGAGGTGGATGGATACACAACCGCACTGTTACATGCTACACACACGCACACCTGCTGCCCACTTCCACAGCAGGTCACCTACACAACAAGAGCTTTTTCCAGCCCTCTGCTCTAGTCCCAGAATCCATGGCCCCTCCCCTCCCTGCAGCCCTCCCGTCTCAGGATCCCACATGAGGTCTCACATCAGAATCTCAGAGGGTACAGATCCTGAGGCATCTTACGGAATCGCATAGCTATCCCCCCTTTGGAATCTGGGCTCCATCTGCAAGTCATTCTGCAGCAGCTTGCTGCAGGGCCAACCCCAGGCCAAGTGGCAGGAGAGTGAGAGGGCAGGACTGGGACAGGGCTCCTCCTCCCCACTGGGCGACCTGGAAACACTGGGCCGGCACCTACACGGTGATGGGGAGTCTCACCCCGCCTGCAAACACAGTCTATGCAGAAGGCACACCAGAGAGCGTGTCCACAGACTGTGCAATCCCCAGGTACCCTGCAGCCCAGGTAGCACAGGGGCAGTGAAGGAGGGTAACGTCTCACTCAGGGACTCTCCCCAGAGACGTCTCCCAGGTCACAGCCACCTGACACGGCCACTACAGTCACGTGACGGTTTTCCGGACATTTCCCTTCTCAAACAACATTACTTTCGGTATCTGAATACAGTTTAGCAAACCAGAAAAAGTTCTCACGTGAAGGTGGCACTTAACCCACGAGTTATTATAAACGTTTGCTGTTGGTTTTGGGAAATATCAAGCAAGGTTTGGGAACACTTAAAATGCAGTACCCATTGTGGTCAGTGTGGCTCAGCTGGTTGAAGCACCGTCCTGTTTACCAAAACGTCGCGGGTTCAATTCCCAGGCAAGGTACAGGGCTAGGTTGCAGGTTCGATCCCTGGTCGGGACACGTGCAGGAGGCAACCAATCGATGTTTCTCTCTCGTGGCGATCTTTCCCCTCCCCCTCCCTCTCTGTGAAATCAATAAGCACATCCTTGGGTGAGGATTTTTTTACAATGCAATACCTGTTATGCGTGAATTTTTTTTCACACACTTTCCAATGACCAATTTAAAAATGTCTTTGTCAATCTTTCTAATGATGCTAAATTACTTTAAAGTGAGATGAGAGAGTGAACCTAACGTATTTTATTACCTTCAAGCAACAGTTCACAAATGGGATGTGATTTTGTCCACGGGGACAGAAAACACAGGAAATAAGCTAGATGTGGTTTTTGTCTGTAAACCTTTGTTTCTGCTCATCTAGAAGACAACTGCAGACAGCAATAATGATAAACCGCTGTGGATGGGCACATAGTGTATGCAGATGTAATCTTCACGACAGTAAGCACACAAAGGAGGGGTGGGGATGGGATGGAGCTGCACAGGACCACGTTTCGAATACCACAACTGAGTTGGTATTAATGCAAAGGAGATTGTTGTAAGATGCTCATTGTAATCCTCAGAACAGCCACTGAGAAAGTAACTAAAAATGTATACAATACAAGAAATGACAAGAGGACTAAACATGGTGCAGTGGGAAACACCTAGTTAACATATAAGAAGGCAGTGATGGAGGGAGAAAGGAACCTAAAAATAAGACATACAGGGAGCAGGTCACCTGCGCCACACAGAATCCCACCGTACAACACAGCATCCGAGGCAGAGTTCAGCCGAGAGCAACAGGCAGTGGAGCTGCAGGGGTTCCCACGATATGTGGGTACTTTCAATAGTAGTGTAAATGTTCTTTCTTTTCGTTATGACTTTCTCTGGATTTCCTCTAGCTCACTGTGTTGTAAGAATACAGTATATATGATATGACATAAAAGAAAGTGTTCATCGGCTGGGTATGTGATGGGCGAGGCTTTTTTCCCCCACTGCATGGGGGGGCAGTGCCCCTAACCCCCAAGTTGTACAGGGGTCAATTGTAAATGATTAAACACCCCAATTAAAAGGCAAACATTAGTGAAATGGATAAAAGAAACAAAAGCAAAAACTGTCCACAAGATACACGTTCCACTGAAAGGTGCAAAAAGGTTTCACGTGAAAGGATGGAAAAGGTATCCAGTGCAGTCACCAAGACGGCCAGATTGGGCACCACACAGACAGACCTGGGATACACATTCTCACTAGAAACAAAACCAAGACATCTAATAGAAACATTTTATAATGATGGAGAGGTCATTCCATCAGGAAGATGCAGCTGCTGTAAACATGTACGAACCTAACAACAGAGCCCAGAATACATAAAGCAAACACTGAGGAAACTGAAGGGAGACACAGGTGATTCAACAAGACTAGCTAGAGTTCAACACCACACTTTCAATAATGGACAGGACAATGAGACTGAAAGCTAAAAAGGAACTACAATATTTATTTTAACCACTGCACTTCTGAAATACCAAGACCTACCCCGCCGTAGCAGATTATCCATGGAACACTCCACCTGACCATAGCAAAACACACATCTCAGGTACACATGAAATGATTCAGTATTTCTTTCCCTAAAAGCAAGACCAACCAATGACAACTACCCTTGTATGTGTCCCTTTTAGGGGGAGGAACCAAGACAATCACCCAGAAGTAGGAATCAAGACCCTTTTTTAGGGAATATGTGTTTATCTATATAAATTTGTTTGCGTATCTCAGCTTTTAATTCTACCCAAGGTTTCTACAAACAACTGAAAGGCAGTAAGGTGTGGGTCCCTCCTCCCACGCCGAGCATCCCTCTGGAACGAAAAAGTAGTGAGTGGGAGCATTTCTGAGTCAAGGATGCAAGCTTGGTAAACACAGGTAAAGCTCAATTTACCAAGCCCCCCATCTGCAGGGGCTGAGCGATGAGGGGTCAATAATGCCCCCTCCTGTTCTCAAAGAGCACCTGAGTTTCAATCCAGAGCTCCGAGGAGCTGGGGAGACACCTGGGGGGAGATGCCTTCTCTGTCAACAGGTGGACCTCACACAGATTCAAGGCCTTGTCAGGTGTTACTGTGAGGAAAGTACAGGAAGGATGCCCAGCGCTCAATCAGATATCACTGCAAGAGCCCTCCCTGGGACCTGGGTGAACCTGGAAGCACAATGAGAAAATGCAGAATTCTTGTCAGGGTCAGAGATGACTGGACTGGGGTGGAAAATCATGTACATAGGTTAAGAAATGCAAAATCTAATGGGCTGGGTGGGAGGGGAAAGGCGTTCCCTAATGGACAGGCACCCTCTCAACTCCCAAACATTCAGAGAGACCATTATGAGAGTAGGATGACCACTGCATACGTGTTTGCGTGTTACTTATGATTTTATTACTTGTACTCTCTAATTGAATTTGGCCTACGGGGGCATCAGTGCTGTAAATAAACTTTTAAACGCACACTGGAATGGCTCATTTCGGTGGCAATTTACCACGACACTGTGGGAACTCTACTGGAACAGTCACGGGAACTTGATGTCCATCCTTTCTACAAATGTCATTTATTAAGCTTAATGTGACCACTGCCTGTTCAAAAAGGTGGCGTTTGTTAGTTCAGTCACAGGAAAGACTGAACAGGGGACAAACCAGAGGCACTTTATGACCGTGGCTTAAGGAGCATAAAGGTGTTTAAGCTGGTAAACATTTGTGAGCAGTAAACACTGTTATGACCTCTTAATAGGCGGTTAAAATCTATGAGATTCGTAAACAGAATCAGAAGAAATTAGGTGTTTAAGGAATAAGTACGTCTCTGAATCTCCAATGCTAATAGCTGATAAGGTTTTAAACCAGAGAGTGCAGCAGCCAACACAGACCAGGTTGTCTCAACAGGAATACTGCGCGTGTGTGATGAGCCTTGCCCTGTGTGTCAGCCAGGACAGAAGGCCTCAGGTGAACTATGTTCCTGGAACTTCAAGTCGGAACCTAGAATAAAGTTCATTGTTATCAATAGGAGGGCAGGGCTGTTTGGAAACAGGAAAGCGTGCCAAGTACCAGAAGGGTTTTATGAACAGGGGTCTGGGTATCTCACTTCTATTTATAACATTTCTATCTGGGGAAATGTGTTCCAATTACTGGAGCCCCAGACACCTAAATTATTTCAGGTCCTTCATTTACAGGCTAGGGTTGGTGCAAATGAATGATGCTGTGAACCAAATTCCCAGGAAAGAACAGGGCCGGAGGGGATCATCCCACGGATAACCAGGAATAAGTCTACAGCAGATTACACGTTCCCAGCCCAGGTCCCCGCCATCTCTCCTCGGTACCCGACAACTGTCTATTAGGTGTGATTGCATCTAGATGCAGGTGGACTCTGGGCTCCTGCAGGGGAAATGACGCACTGAGCACAGCCTCACCTGGGAACGCAGGACAGAGTCCTTGGCCTTTGGCAGTTCTGGCAGCCACTGCTTGGAGCATAATTAGAGGGAGCAGGTCCATGGAGAGAGGTGCCAGGATGTAATTAGTCATACCCACCGTTTCATTAACAACAGTTAACGACACCGAGATCACAGGGCTCCGGCAAAGTACACCCTCCTTGCCCTCCAGCTTCCATGCTCACAGTGGCTGCATGGACAGAAAACCAAGCGTGGAAAACGGAAGCTGTCTGTATAGTGTGGGTCATTGTCCCCCGCCGTGTCCTACAACATAGGGTGTCCCCCAAAATGTATACACACCTTTGTACCATTATAAAGATGTTTATTAAAATACATTTCATTCTCAAATTGAGCCATCAGCTGCTAAAGTATGTCTACATTTTCGGGGACAGCCTGTATTTACCCATCCATTCAGTCATCCACCAACAAGCACACTAGGTCTGTGTACAGTCCCCAGAACCGACGACAGTTGCAACAGCCTCCTTGCCAGTCCCCCAGTGTCTAGCTTTAGTCACCCACAGGATCAGAAACATGGTTCCACAGCATCTCAGCATCTTTCTCCTCCTCAAAGCAACTCCTACAGCTCTGCCCAGAGCCCAGCATGAATCCTCTCCTGGGAAGCACACTGGACCTCCAGCCTCCTTCTAGGATCCCCAGGAAACTAGGTCAGCTCAGTAGATAAACAACAATGCAGTAGGACAGAAACTGTGTGCCTCCCCCAACGCACCCCCCACTGCAACCTGACTGAAGGCCCCAGCACCCGACTGCAGGCCCCAGCACCCTGACTGCAGCCAGCAGCACAAGGATGGGATTGCACCCACCCCCTGCACCTGTCTCGGTACCGGCGCTTGTCAGCATGCTATAAAAGCTTCCTTCCATTCATGAATTCATTATTTCATTCCCATACCCTGAACGTCTCTCTCCCCACCCTCGGGAGCCCTCACAGATCCCTCCCATCATGTTTTTCTTAATTCCTTTTGAATGGTAAGCTCCATCCCCAAACAAACTCTCAACAGCAGAGGGTGCCACCCATCGGGATAGGCCCACCCACAGGCTCACAGCTTGCAGCCACTTCAAGGGCCTGCGGCAGCGGCTACCTGCATTGCTCAGGTGAGCCAGTGGGTGCCTTCGGCTGTGGGGATGAGGCTGTGGTCAGCCCTGTGAGTTGGCACAACTGGATTAACAGGAGCTGCTGATATGGCAGGAGTGGGGAACAAGTTCAGCGGGCTGCACGGGCTGGTCCAGAGATGACTCACATGTCTGCCTATGACCACATCCCAGCATGAAAACCAGCACCTGGGACAGAGCATCACACACACCACAGGCACAGCGGAGGGTCATCTTATCTGTGTAAGGCTCTTTCCCTTGGAAAGTCTCAGGGAGCAGGTCAAATTCCCCTGAGAAAGGAAATTGGGGACATTCTGGTGGGACATTCCTGGTGAGGTCAAGCCTCTCATCAAAGCCTCCTTCATCCAAATACACCTGGCCTAGAATCTGCAGTTTCACCCAGGTGAGCACCCAAGTCCAACAACCACCACTGGTCTGTCTAGCACCATGTGGAGGACGCCTGACTATGGAACTGCACGGGGGCACCTGACTCTGGCCGTGAGGAGAGGCAGGAGGTGGTAACTGTCAGTCACTGCCTCTAGAGTTAAGTCACCTGACCTCATGGAGCCTTCGTTCCCTCATCTGTAAAATGGGCAATGATGGCCTCATGTAGTCAGCTAGCTGAGTCACATGAGGTGATGCCTGCAAAGTGCTCACAAGAGCGTGGGACACACGGGAAAGGCTCTCGATAAATGTTAATTGTTGTTAGATGAGGAAAAAGACTGAGCCTAAAGAAAGGCAGCAGCAGCTAGAATGACATAAAAATGGCTCTGAAATATTTGGAAATGAGTGAAAACTTAAAATGCTGGGGAGGGGAGAAGGGGAGGTATGGAAGACTCATGGTACTGCCTCTGGGTCTGTCTGGTAGGAATGCGCAGTGGTTACCGGAAAGTGTCCATGGAGCTCAGAGAGAGGTAAAGGGGGCTGACAGAGGTCAAAGAGTCTTTAAAACAAGAGCACTGGCTGAAGCCATGAGTTCACAGGAGATCTCCATCTCTGAGAGGAAGGGGTCCAAGGCAAAGTCCCAGGGCCAGAAACAGAAGTGAAGAGGAAGAAGAGAGCATTGGGGAGACAGAGGAGAAAGGTCAGTGAGGCCAATGAGACAGATTCCCCGGGACAGAGTGGGGAAGGACCAATGAGACAGATTCCCCGGGACAGAGTGGGGAAGGACCAATGACACAGAGAGTTCCAGAACTATAAGAAAAGAGTGTCCACGGGGTCTGATAATGGGGAAGGCATTGTTACCTTGGTCTGCACAATCTCGCAGGGCTGTAGGGCAGAGGCAGCTTGCGGGAGGGTAGGCAGGGCGATCAGGGGGCAGAAGCAGAGAATGTCTCCTGCCTCTTCAGGAAGCATGGCTCAGGGTGGAGACAGAGAGGCTGTTGGGGGACCAGAAGGTTAAAGCAGAGTTTCTGTTTTTGTTTAAGTGATAGTTTAGCACACTTTATCTTGAGGTATATAAGCATTAAGGGAAGGGAAAAAACAAAGGAGCAGCAGTAGCCAACATTCAGAGGGAAAGAAGCAGGGACTTCCTGCCTGGAGGAAGGAGGGACCAGGATTCCAGGAGGACCCTCTCATTCCGATGGCAAAGAGGAAATGATGCAGGGGATTCCTCTGAACTTATCCCAGATGAGGACACTGATGAAGAGGCTAGTCATCAAGCCCAGCCACCAAGTCTTGGCCCAGGTCTACTCTCAGACCCATCAGTGGAAAGAATACATTGTAACCATCAAGACAGGTGCACTGCTGACTGCTCAGTACTGCAGATACAATTAGATAACTGTTACCTTCTTCAGGCTTCTTCAGGCGACTTCACAGAAGCTCCATCCTCTCCCTAAGTGGGGTATTATTTTACTTGATCTAATAATAAACACTAATGGAATAAAGAAGGGCTGCCTAATATATTCAGGTGATTAAATCTCTCCTGCAAAATCATGTTAAACAGCGAGGTGAGGACCTGGGGTCAGGCGTGAGTGTGGTCCTCCATCTGATCATTCTGCCAAAGCCAAGGGGAAAAAAAGGTTCTGAAGCAGGAATGTGTATGCGCCACAATTATTATGTTTTCAAGCAATATCTCCTTGCACGCCCTGAAGGCAATTTTAACCACAGATATCTGCACCATAAAACCAAGGCCAGCCCCTCCCACTGTAACAGAATTTAGAGAAGGCTTTTAATAAGGCAAATGCTGTCATTATTAGTCACTAGCATTCACATACACCTGACAGTAGAAACTTTGTTTTCAAATGTCATGCATTCTAGTCTAACACAGTGCTGCCTCCCAGCTACAGGCTGCATATCAACTGCTTTTCAAACATCTCATCCTAAGACCTGACAGGCCACCTGGGCATCTATGAATGACGGGTACCGGGAACGTTCCGTGGGGAGGGGGGTTATTTCCCTTGCTCTTTCATGCATTAAATCCACACCTGACCCTGAAAAATGACAGAGCACAGCTGATACTGAAATTAAAGAAAATATCCAATAAATAGCCAATAGTGAGAACGATAAAAGACAAAAGCGAATCCCCAAACACAGAAGTGGGGAGCAAAGAGATAAAGGGGTTGAGGAGAAAGCCCGATGACTGCTCCCCATGGTTGTGCCCTGTGTGTGTAGTTCAGACTCCAGTAACCAAACTGAGGTGAGGGAGCCAGGGGACAGCAAGGGAAAGCCATGTGCCTTACACTCCCAGCTAGACAAAACTCCTATTTATCTGCAAAATGTTGCAATTTAGATGTCGCTCCCATTTCAGGTATTTTAGAATGGGAGCAGCTGCGGACAAGGAACCACTGACTGACTGACTACAAGAAGAGACGTAAGGCTAAATGGCTCGGGTCGACCAGAAAGCTGAACCAAAGGGCGCTGAATTTGCCCACTTTAGTCTATGATTGGACAGCTTTCTCATCACAGATGAATTTTCTCTGACATACAGCATGGGCTATTCTGACATTTCCCAACCCCCACCGGCATTTTACTCCAGATCTTGTTGGACCCTGAATATGAACACAGGTGTTCTCTGCCTCTATATTCTACCCAGCAATTTCTCATCGAGTGAACTCAAGTGAGAAGGCCACAGTCAGCACCCCCTTCAATGTGGGCTCTGCTCCGTCCAGAGACCTCACACCGACCGACAACCTGCTGCCCATTCCTTTACAAAGGTGGGAGGTACCGAATTTCACCTAGCAGGGGGAGATAAAGCCCAAGTGTGAGACGTGGTAAATTACAAACAACACGGAAGCTAATTCCCCTCACAGATCTACCTTATTCCCTGCTGATTTTTTAATGAATTTGAAAATAAGCTTATTTTTCTTGACTGATTTTTTTAAAGATTCTAAGTAATTATTATATGAGACACCTGGAAAACACTTTACATATTTTTTTAAATGTTTATTTATTTATTTTTATTTTTTAGAGAGATCGAAACATCAATGATGAGAGTCATTGATCAGCTGCCTCCTGCATGCCCCCTACCGAGGATCAAGCCCTGAAACCTGGGCATGTGCCCTAACCAGGAATCAAACCAGTGACCTCTTGGTTCATGGGTCAACGCTCAACCACTGAGCCATGCCGGCCAGGCAACACTTTCACATTCTACCACATTTCACATATACCAAAATCCCTAATTCTGAATATTCTTAATATCCACCCTCTGCCTGGCCCCATTATCAACAGCAGACATCATGGGTTGCTTGCTAAAGCTTTGGGCCTACCCTGCCCAATAAGGTAGCCACTGACCCAATGTGCCTACTGACCACCTGAAGTGTCGCTACTTGGAGCTGAGATGTGCTATGAGTGTAAAATGAACAGACGTCTAAGACTAGCCATCAAAAATGATGTAAAGTGCCCTGACCAGTGTGGCTCTGTGGTTAGAACGTTGGCCCGAGCTCCAAAGGGTGGAAGGTTCGGTTCCCAGGCAAGGGTACATAGCTGGGTTGTGGGTTTGTCCCTGCCCTCGGTGGGGGCGAGTGTGGGAGGCAACCAGTCTTTAAGGGAGGCAAGCTGTCTATGTGTTTCTCTCACATGATGTTTCTCCCTCCCTCTCTCCCTTCCACTCTCCCTGAAAAGCAAAGGAAAAAATGTCCTCGGGTGACGATTAGCAACAATGAAAACTATGTAAAATACCTCAATGGCTTTTTATACCGATTATGTGTTGAATGACAGCCTTTTGGATAACAGGATAGAAAAAAAAATGTACCATTCAAGTTTCACCTGTGTGCTTTTGCTTTTTTTAATGTTGCCAGTAGAAAATTTAACCTGGCGTTGGTTGTATTAATGCTGCTCTTGATCTCAAACTTCCTTGTCTTTTTGTTGTTGTTGTTAATCCTCCCCTGAGGATATTTTTTCCATGGATTTTTAAAGAGAGTGGAAGGGCCTGGCCGGGCGTGGCTCAGCTGTTGAGCGTTGACCTAGGATCCAGGCGATCGGGGTTCGATTCCCGGTCTGGGCACATGCCCGGGTTGCCGGCTCGATCAATGACTCTCTCATCATTGATGTTTCTATCTCTCTCTCTCCCTCTCCTTTCCTCTCTCTGAAATCAATAAAGATATACTAAAAAAATAAAAATAAAAAAATAAAGAGAATGGAAGGGAAAGAGGAAGGGGGGGAGAGGGAGGGAAAGAAGGAGAGAGAGAGAGAGAGAGAGAGAGAGAGAGAAACATCGATTGGTTGCCTCCTGCATCCACCCAGACTGGGGCCCAGGATGGAACCTGCAACCCAGGTACGTGCCCTTGACCAGGAATCAAATCTACGATCCTTCCATGCTCGGGCTGATGCTCTAACCACTGATCCCACCAGCCAGGGTGAAACAGCCTTGTCTTTTAAAGAGAAGGGCCCACCCCTGTGCTAATTTCAGTTATTTTCAAACTAGATAATCTTCCTTACCCAGCAGCTGAGACACTGTTCAATACTTGTCATCTTTTTAATTCTTTCAAAATCTTGTTCTGGTTCCTAAAGGACCTCAGTCCTCCTTCTCTCTTTCCCTAAATGGCATGAAAACCAAAATGATTACCTGCATCAAAGCCCATTGTGACCTTATATCAACAAAAACTGAATCCCAGATTGCCTTTTCTGTTTGAAGGGACAACAGCATCAAACATTTCAAAATATACCCAGAAAGCGTCTTGGTGTCCCCATAAAAGTTTCTGCAAAAATCTCTATTTACTTCCTCATTCCCCTTTGATTAAACGGGCTCCTCCTGTAAGAATTCCCCCTGAAACTGCATTCAGTTTCACTTCCTTGAAAATCAAGTATGGGGGCTACACAGTAACAAAGAGAACTTCCTGGGGAAATGCATTCAAAATCCCCAAAAGCAGACCTACTGCAGGAGAACTCATTACAAACTGATGATACATTGTTTGGCCAACAACGGATACACTTAAAGTGAGGTGCTTAAGAATCAGAGCAGGCATAATTGGGTAGATTAAATGAGATAAACGAGCGCGTTTTGAAACGGAGGGTTTTATACAAGACATTTTGAAAAAAGAGAGCGAATAAACAATGGTGAATTTCTGAGAAATCTGTGCAAGGCCTGAGCCAGGGAAGGAAAGCAGAAAAAGGGGCAGAAACGGGTGGTGGTGGTGGGGCGGGGGGAGCTAAGTCTTATATTCCCAAATGCCACTAATTCTTGGTTTTCAGAGGATTGGGTCACAGTGCCAGGTGCTATGCCATTAAACTTGCCTGAACTAGCAAAGAGGAGACCCTGGCTGATACCTATCTGCAGGTACGTGACATAAGTCACATTTTATCGCTTCAGGGACCAGCTACGGAATCTAGAGTCTGGAGTAAGCATCCAGCTCATTTAGAAGTTTAATAAATTTAATTTTAATGAGACATCTCGGTGTGCATTAAAAATTCATGAGACGCCCACAACAGGTTCTCTGGGCCTTTCATTAGAGGCTAAGGAATTTGACAATGTAACTGCTTGACCATCTGAGCAGGAAAATTCATGTCTACAAACTAAAGTCATGAACCCCAGAAGCTTTGTGAAACTGAGTCGTGTAGGAATTAGTGGCTGCCTACCCTGTTCTCTCCAGCAACTGACCTTTATGGGGACTCTTTTTTCCCCCTAGAGAATTTGTCCATTTATCTCTCTGGGTCCATAGATAAAGAGGCTCAATCCCCAAGCATGGTAGGCATGTGCAGGAGACAACCAATCTATGTGTCTCTGTCACATTGATGTTCTTCCACCCCTTCCACTCTCTCTAAAAAGCAATGGAAAAAATACCCTCTGGTGAGGATTAGAAAGAAAGGGAAGGAAGGAAGGAAGGAAGGAAGGAAGGAAGGAAGGAAGGAAGGAAGGAAGGAAGGAAGGGAGGGAGGGAGGGAGGGAGGGAGGGAGGGAGGGAGGGAGGGAGGGAGGGAGGGAGGGAGGGAGGGAGGGAGGGAGGGAGGGAGGGAGGGGCACTTTTATTTGTGTACCTTTTAAGAAATCAGTCTCCCTACTACTGAACCACCTGGCAAAGTGATCCGCAGGGTACAAGGTCACACTCACCCAGTTGAGGTGAGAACATCAGTTATATTTAGAACCAGATCGATCTGGAGTCATTTCTCAGCTCTGCTCTTTATGGGCTGTGTGACCTCGGGCAAGTAACTTTCCCTCTCTGAGTTGCAGTGTTTTTTGTCTTAATTTGTCAATGTAAATACAGGGTGTCCTCCTAAAAATGTATACACACTTTCAAAGCTGATTGCTCAACTGATGTCTCTTTTCAGATTTAAGCCCCTGCAACTAATAACGCATTGAAAACATGTATCCAGTTTTTGGAGACACGCTGTATTTCCTCCAGCCTTACAGGGTTTTATGAGGTGACATTATAACGTTTGCACCCCCCCCCATCCCCCAGCAGGTCAGTTATCTACATAACATATGTGGGCTTGTTTTTAGTCCTGTGAAGCCTTCTGCGGGCTGTGGGGTCAGGCTTTGGGTTGCAGCCAAGGAATGAAAAATTCTTTGCTTTCTGCTTGAACTCGGCCTGGCTGGTGAAGTCAGGGCCTAACCCCAATTGACTATTGGGGCGCTGTGTCTAGGGCCCACCCAGAAGGGCAAGCCTCTCGGATGCATAACTCAGTGTGCCTCCAGACCCTGGCGTTGAAATGCAATGATCCTGCGCGGCGGCGGGGGGCGGGGGGGGGGTGGGCGAGGGCCCCGGTCCACAGCGCCCCGCAGCTCCCAGGTGGCGCCAGGGCTGCGGGACCCTCGGAGCAGCCTGGGCGCTGGGCTGGCCGCTCGCTGCCCCCGCGCCCCGCAGACAGCCCCGTGGGGCTGGGTGGCGCGCGGCGCCGTGGGGCGGTCCCGCGCACTGCGGGAGGATTCGCAGCGGCCCGGCCTCCGCCCCCGGGAGGACAGCACCCCCGCCCCCCAGCAAGGGCGCTCTAATGCCTCGGACGGCCAGCGGTCCCCACACCCGCGGGTGCAGGGGGAGGACGGCTGCTCCGCGAGATGCTACAGGCCAGGTGCGTGCCCCGGGCGCCCGCCGCCGCAGCCCCGCGGGGGGCACCCTGGGGTCCCGCGGGCCCCGAGCGGAGGGGACGCTGAGGCCGGGCGGCGCGCGCACGCCTGTCGCGAATCTCCCGCGCACCCGCCCGCCAGGGGGTCCCCCGAGCGCCGCGCCCTCCTGCGCCGTGACCCACGTGCCGCGCGGCCACCGGAAGCGGGGCCACCGACGGCGGCGGCTCTGCCCGCCCCCCCCCGCGCGCGCGGCCGCCTCACCCGCGCGCCCGCCCGCCCTGGGGTCCCGGGCATGGCCCCGCCGCGGCCCCCGGCCCGCGCCCTCCCTGGACAGCCCTCGCGGGATGCGGCCGCAGGCTACCCACCCAGGAGGAGGCCGTCCATGTCAAAGAGTAGGTGGGTGACGGGCCGCGGTGAGGGCGCGGGCGCCGCCATTGTGCCGCCGTCTCCGCCGGGTGGGGGCGGGGAGGAGGCGCGCGCACCCGCCGGCCGGCGCCTCTGGCCCGCGCACGCGCGCTCGGGACCTCGCCGCGCGCCCCTAGGCGCTGTGCGCATGCCCGGCCTCGGGGCCTGCCCGCGCTCGCGCCCAGAGCCGATCCCGCGCACGCGCGCTCGGAGCCTCTCCCCGCCTCCCCCCAGTCCCGAGAGCGCTCAAGCCGCTCTGCGCACGCGCGGCCGCGGCCTCCTCGAAGCCCGCGCGCGACCTGAAGCGGCCCGCGCACGCGCCTCTCGGGCCCGTCCGGATACGCGCCCTGGGCCGCGCACGCGCACGCGCGCTCCGGGCATCGCGGGCATGTCCCGCGCACGCGCGCCGTGGCTGTTTCTCCGGTTGGAAACGGCGGCGGCGCCGGCCTGCAGCAGGAACCTTTGGGACACGCTGGCCCGCAGCCGCCTCCGCTCCCTCCAGCCCCGTGCACGGGCCGGGATGCTCCGTCCAGGGGCCGCGCGGAGCCGGTCTCCCAGTCTCGGGGCGAATGCACGGCGTGAATTTGCAAAGGGCGTGACGGTGGGAAAGCCTGCAGGGACCGGGCACGGGTTGGTGGGCGCGGGGTGCAGAGATGCTCGTGTTGGCGTCACTGCGAGTCCCCAGGTCAATGTACAGGCAGGTGGCCTCAGTCACGGGAGCCTCCCGTGGGTTCCTCTTTGCCCGGGTGCATGGGCAGGGGCTCGAGGTTCTGCATCCTTGGCACCTGCATCTCAGGGGCATCTCCCTAGCATCCTGGGCTGGTGAATTGTCCCCAAGCAAACCCCCAACGCCACAATGTGATAGGAAAGGCATGGAAGAAGAATTTTTTTAAATGCCTTGGCGTCTTGGCCTTCTTCTGTCCCATCAGTCTTTGGTTGCCCCGAGTTTTCTTCGTTTTCTAACCTTTCTTTCTGTGACCTCTCGGTTCCTGGATCGGACGCTCAGCCACTGAGCCACACCAGCCAGGCTCATGACCACATTTTAAGTTGATCAGACTCTATCTGCAAATAAAGTCACATTCTGAAGTCCCGGAAGTTTGAACTCCAACATACCTCTTTGGGGGGCGGACACAATGTAACGCATTACAGCTTCATCCCACAAATGTGGGTGGAGCAGCTTTATACAGTATCCAGTGCTCACCTGCTAGAGCCTTTAGAATTCTTGTTGCCAGTCTCTCTTGTCTGGAAACAAATAGATACACAAAGCAGAGAGTTGCTTTTCTTTCCCATTGTAACGATGTTACATTTCTGTTGATTCCTTAGATAAAAGGAGTGTTTTGGAAAGGGATGAGAGCTCCAGTGCCAGGACTGAGAATTCGAAGTTGCACAACAACCTGGATGCTATAGTTAATATTGACAACGGGCGTATTTGGGGCCATGCAAGGAGCTCAGGGAGTTGCCTGGGTTTTGAAGCCTCCTAGAGCTGCCTGAAAAAAACTAAGCAAACACAAGACTTTGGGTGATGAAAGTGTCAGGCATGCTGGGACAGGGATCCTCAAAGAGGGTCCTCCTTGCTCTGTTTTAGCCACAGCAGGTCCGGGCATGGCTCTTGCCAGGGAATCCATTGTGTTCACTTACAGGAACCAGGGTGCCGGCAGGGAGTTCCCCTTTCTCGGGGGCTGAACTGCCAAAACCTCATGGCAATTGAGGAAGCGACGCATGGGGGAACCTGTTGGGCTTCTGTTCCCCAAAGACGTGAAAGTGTGGTTCAAGTCATTTTTTTTAAGTCACTTTCCTCACTCTTTAGAAACATCTCATGTGTAGGTGGAAGAGGCCCCTGCACTTAAAAACAAAACTCAGCCCTGGCCAGTGTGGCTCAGTGATTAGAGCGCTGGCCCATTCACTAAAGGATCTTGGGTTCGATTCCAAGTCAGGGGCACGTGCTTGGGCTGCAGGTTTGCTCCCTGGTCCCGGTGGGGGTGCATGTGGGAGACAACCAGACCGATGTCTCTCTCTCTCTCTCTTCCCCTTCTCTCCCCTCCACACTCTCTGAAGAGCAATGACCTCATGTGAGGATTAACGAAAACACACACAAAAGACCAAACAAACAAAAAACCCTGATCAGTCTAAAGTTTCTTTGCCACAAGCTAGATTGGAAAGCAAGGACACAGTGTTCTATCTAGGTGGGTTCTCTGCAGCTAACTAGATGCCTTTTAGCTTCTCATAACTCTAACGGTCAAAGGTGCATGGCCTCTGAGAAGAGATGGCACAGGTGTCCTTCCGCAAATCACAGTTTATTTTGGCAAAACTGTTTTACCCCGTAGGGCAACAGCTTACTTTTCTCGGCAACTTTAAATGCAACAGAGAAGGTGCGGTGACCTGTTGCAGAGTGGTCTCCACAGCTCGCTAGCCACTGATAGGACGAATAAAAAGATGAGGGTCTCTCCCCAATGTATAAGCTAAGTGTAAATCACGGGGCCCAGTGCTGCCTCTAACATGCACCCCACACAAGCGCTGAAAGCCCTGGGCCTTGGGAAAGACTTTGCTGCCAGGCGGAGTCACACACAAGCTGCCCTGGGCTGCTGTCAGCTCCTGGAAATACGTATTCAAGCCAGGTGACGAGAGTCTGGTTTAAAGAGTGTTGAGCCATCTGTGGTTAAAATTGGCCTTTTGAGCCCTGGCCTGTGTTGCTCAGTGGTTGGAGCATCAGCCCGCACACGGAAGGGTCACGGGTTCAGTTCCTGGTCAAGGGCATGAACCTGGGTTGCAGGTCCCATCCCCCCCCTGGCCTGGGCATGTGTGGACGCAACCAATCAATATGTCTATCTCACATCAATATTTCTCTCTCTCTCTGCCCTTCCCTCCCTCTCTCCCTCCTTCCCTTCCGCTCTCTGTAAAAATCAATGGAAAAAATATCCTCCTTGTATGGCTTAACCAAAAAATAAAATAAAATACATTGGCATTTTGTTTCAAAACAGCTGTAGTAAAAGCCACCAGCTCTCAGATGAGCAGGATATGCTCACTACTGTATAAACCAT
The DNA here is from genome assembly GCF_054644295.1 of Miniopterus natalensis. NCBI lineage: Eukaryota > Metazoa > Chordata > Mammalia > Chiroptera > Miniopteridae > Miniopterus > Miniopterus natalensis. The sequence continues at coordinate 104,824,813 of NC_142103.1, read as the reverse complement.
CACCTGTTTCACTCTCTCCAGGACCTCATGAGGTGCAATGCAATTATCTTATTAAATAAATGAGGACAGGGAGGTTGAGAGAAGTGCAGTCCATCGCCTCAGGTCACGCGCCTGACACAGAGCAGAGTGGCGCAATCCTACCTGGGTCTTGCTTCCTCTCTCAGAGCCAACAAACACAACTACTGTCTATTTTTATGTTTGTCTCTGTTTTAAAACACCTTCCCTTGTGGGTAAGTAATCTAAACCCAAACAAAACCCTGGTGGATAACAAACGTGAGAATCAAATACATTCGTGATTGTACCAAATGCGTTTTTATATACAGGGTGTCCCCCCCCCAAAAAAATGTACACACACTTTGATGATGAAGTCAGTGTTATTAACATACAGTTCATTTTCAACATTTAAAAGAATCTACAGAAATGAGTCATTTTATTTTGGTCAAGGCCTGTTTTCAAACGGACGACCATTCTGGTCCAGGCCCTGCTGATAATGCAAAGCAATGGAATTGCCCACATCAGGAATCATTTCATGCGGTGTTTGTGCACCCTGAACAGGTTGACAGCTGCTGGTTTTCTACCGTCAACTTTATCTTTTATGTGTCCCCATAAAAATAAAGTCTAGTGACACTTTAGGATAAATTTTCTTCGTTCAGAGCTTAGTCTGGCTTCACCCATTATTTCAAATCCGTTAAACCTGGAAAGGAGTGAACATTAAGTAAGTGATGGGCTGCTAAAGTGTGTGTACATTTTTTGGGACACCTTATGTATTCTGGAGACCACCAGCAAGAAAACCCCCAAAAACAGTGAGAAAAAAGGAAGGTCTAAAAAGTAAGCAAGAAGAAACAATATTGTAAATCACGCCCCAATGCGAGAACGGCGGGAACCAGACTGTCCGGCCACATTCGGCAAGCAGGGAGGGGAAGCCAGCTACGTGGCCACCGCCACCTCCTCCCCACGGTGACATAAGCCAGGAAAGGGTGGTGCCGGGCCATCCCTCCGAACCCACAAGCAGTGTGTTCACAGCCACTGAAAACCCGCCGTTCTGCGGTCCCCGATGCTCTGCTTGTTTTTTATCTATAACGTGACATTTCCCAAACACGTCACCCGCATTCTTTAAAACGAAAGTAAGATCTGTGGGCTTCCCATTCGGCTGGTCCCTCCCCCAGATGCTTTTTGAAATGCCAGATGAACGGGTTGGATAGGGGTCCACGGGGACTCTCAAATTCTGGGTACCCGTGTGGGATCTGAGCCAGGCACTGGGACACTGATGTGTGGAAATCGTAGAGCGAATTTACACAGCAAGTTGTATAGAATGAGAATCTTACGTACCTCAGGTAGCAAACATTAAACAGGAATCAGATATGCGTGTGTCCAGTAGACATGTACACACACATATAGACTATACAGGGTGTCCCCCCAAAAATGTATACAGTTTGAATAATTATTAATTCCAATGGGTTAAATCTGGAAAGAAAGAAACACCAGCTGAGCTATCACATTAACAGAGTGTATACATTTTGGGGGGACACCCTGAATAAGTAAAATATTTGTGTGTGATTTTAAGAAACTTGAGGAAATGTCTTCAGGTAAAATTTAATAAATCTAACATACATACACACATGTGTATGGTATATATTATAAATAAGTTATGGGTGGGTGGTTTTAAGAAACTTAAGAGGAAACGTCATTCTATACAATTTAAACGCATTTAATTGACATATATGCACTTCATATATTCTATGTAAGTAGATACATATGTGGCTTTAAGAAACTTAAGAGGAAAGGTTGTTACCTAATGTATACATTTATCTACAATGTATATATGTAATGTGTATATGTTTATATATAATTGCAGGGGTTGGGGAGCCCTACAATAATAGGTTAAGTGAACTGCATGAATCACACACGTACAATAAATGTATTTTGTTCTTTTGTGGGCACATTTCCATTGAACTCTGGCTGCTGTGATATTAATGTATAAAAAAATCCCATTTCTGGAGCTTATATTTCAATTCCATCTCCTAGGGCCACTTAAACTACTTCTGAAGGCATCTCACAGACCATCAATTCCCAGGACTCCCGCCTCTTAGAATCAACCAGATTGCTCCTTAAATGGAGGTAATTTACGAGGACTTTGTTTGGGGCTTAATCCTAAAGCTCTCACTTCAGATCCCAGAATGCAGCATGTCAAAGAGAAGGCCATGGTTCACCCTGATGGTGCCTAAAAATTTTTAAAAATCACAGCCTGGCTGGTGTGGCTCAGCGGTTGAGCATCGACCTAGGATCCAGGAGGTCAGGGTTCGATTCCTGGTCAGGGCACATGCCCGGGGTTGCGGGCTCGATCCCCAGTAGGGGGCGTGCAGGAGGCAGCCGATCAATGACTCTCATCATTGATGTTTCTATCTCTCTCTCCCTCCCTCTCTCTCTAAAGTCAATAAAAAATAAATCAAAAATAAAAATAAAACTCAGACAAACAGCCCCGAAACACCTGCCCAGAATCCTGCGTCTCCCTCTGTTGGTGGCCCCCAGCCACCTTGGGTGTATCTCACAGAGGAAGACTCTGGGAGGGGCATTCCCATGGGATTTCACCCCTTCTGCCCAGACGCCTTCACGGTCATCAGCAGGGAGGGTCCCGGGACTAGACCTCCCAGAGGACTCGAGATGTGTTAGCTTCTCTGCCCGTCATGAAGGCAGCAGAGGGCTTGCCCCAGGAGATAGCAGAGTCCATCCTGGACGTCAGCGGAGCGACACTCTTCGCCACGTGACTTTGCAGGTAATAGGATGGGAAGATGGTTGGAGGTGAAACCTAGGGAGTCCTGGGCAGTGATTCTTGGGCTCCGGGCTCCCTCCTCGCCGTGTGGCTAAGACAAGAACGCTTCTGTCAACACCACGTCACTGCTGTCCCGGCCTCCCGATCTGCCCTGAGATGCTTGCTCCTCCAAGACCTGATGACCCTCGGTTAGTCCGCATGCTCAGCCTTAGACAGTGAGCCTTGGCTGGCTGACCCCCGAAGGACCGCTTCCTGCCCCGGCTCTGTGGGGCTCCAGAATTTCCACCAACAGTCTCTCCGCCAAGTGTCGCTGGAGGGCTCCCGTGTGACACCTGCGTCACCATCCGATGGCATCCGCTGGGTTCCGCCCTGAAGTTTTTCCTTGTGCACCTGCTCGGATGAAGAAAACCAAGCCCCTGGTTTCCGGGACCGTTAGGGGGCATCTTCGCTCTCGACTCTAAAGTTTGAGGAGGCACATCTGTGTCTGTGCCAGGCATGGCTCCCGGGGCCATCATCTCTAATCAATAGCCTTGTGCCCTGGCTGGAGCTGCTCAGTGGTTAGAGCGTCGGCCAGCACACCGAAGGGTTGCAGGTTCGATTCCTGGTCAAGGGCACATCTTACGTCCGTTGCAGGTTCCATGCTTGGCCCCAGATCAATGTCTCTCGCTCTCTCCCCCTCCCTCCGTCCCGCCCCCTCTCTAAAAAGCAATGGAAAAAAATATCCTCGGGGGAAGATTAACAATAAAATAATGATAATAATAACCTTGCCCAGGACCTGTTATGCTGTCTGGGTGCCCCAGGGAGGGCTGGTGCTCCCAGCCTAAGAGCTTTCTGAGGTCCCACAGGCAGCCCAGTGCCAGGGTCCGACTGAATTCACACCCCCTGGCTGCAGAGGCCTCCCGTCACTTGCTGAGATACATCATCGGGGGGCGGGGGGTGGATTATTTACCATAACGAGGTACGACGTCGAAAGTGTCGGCTGACATGCAAAGAAATGAAGCCCCGGAGGAACCTTGGACAGAGGCAGCCAGCGTCCTGAAGGAGGGTCAGTCTGCCCGAAACAGCTCCCAACAGTAGCAGCGGGAGAAGAGCTTGATTCCGCTTAAGCGTCATCTTTCCATCCACGTGGGCGCACGCACGGTGTCCGGGCCCCCTGAATGAAGCCCACGGAGCTTTAATATCCTGCTGGGCATTTCGCTGTGAGCTTCGGAGCAGGTGTGAGCAGAAGCAGCTGGACACGCTGCACTTTTGCCCACAAGCCGGTAGTAAACGTCTTTGCAATGCACGCGTTTCCTAGAGACCCTGGGAGAGCGCACGTCCTGTTTCAATGCGACCCCAGTCCCCTTATTCGTGTCACAGTGTTTTTGTATTTTTCAGGCTCCTCTGCACTGTCCTCCAGGGTTACCACTAAGAATGCAAAATATGTCAGCAACCACGGCGTGATGTGATGTGTTAATTATCCAGGCGCCTACCTAGAGCCCGAGGCACACAAAACAATTAAAAATAAGCCATGTTTTATTTATGGATTCCTAGAAACGAAGGCGCAGAATTAGGCTTTTTTTTTTTTTTTTTTAACCCCCATAATCAAAACAAAATGAATGACATTAGGGAAACTATTAAAGAACACACGGGAAGTTATTTCTCCTGGGGTCTGATATCCCCGCGATGTGGGAGCAGGTTCCCTGCTCATTTCATCAGCCCTGATAGATAGCTCAGTGCCTGCCCTCCACCCACGGAGCTGACGGGTGGCCTTGCTCACTGCCGAGCCCTCGGTGTTGACAAGGAATGAATTCCTCCGGGCTCTGTGTGCTGCGCACGTGGGTGGCACTCACATTGCACACACGCTCGCAGGGCTTCCCAGCATCAGGCCAGAGTGTTCAAAACACAGCCCCACTCCTACCAGCCTCCCTGGCCCACGTGAGTCCCAGGTCCTGACTGATAGCAAGGCAGGTTCCCACGTGCCCGGCCTCCCCAGCATCTGATGTCCCCCCTACTCTCTCCACAAACATTTGTGCTGTTTTCCTGCCCTGCACACAGAAAATGCTCCAGGCGAACTTGCAATCTCCCCCCACCCCATCCGGGTTGCCAGCAGGTAAATAAAGATTGCACTGAAGTATTCAACATGAAACCACGTGTCTGCCCTGATGTGATCACTGTATTCAGGACATCCGGCTTCCCTCTGATTTATATCTGAAACACGTGGGGTGGATGGGCGACCAGGTGGAGAGACTGAGGTGCTCCAATGACTTTTTTATGATAGATTCACCAGTGACCCAGGGATGACCTTACGGGCACTGATGGTCCATATAACTGCCTGGGCTGTCCAATGATCGTTCACACCCCGGGAGGTCAGGGCTGGGGCGCTTGCTTGATTGAAAAGCTGTGTCAGGCAGTCCTTGGAGGAAGGAGTCCGATTTCCCACTGAGCAGCCCCATCTGAAAGCCTCCTGAGAACCGGTGAGTTGGGTTAATTTCTTTTTTTCTCTCTGCTGCTGGGATATTGCGATAAACGATGACAGAGGCTACTGGGAATACCGGCTTTCGGGAATCTGCTTGAAAGGTAGTCCACAGGCTTGTCTTTGTTTCTCTTTCTGGAATAAAGTGTATGCAGAGTAAGGGTTAACTTAAAAAGATTCAAGAGCTAAGTCTTCCCTTTGGGCAATGGCTATAAAGTATCTTTCTGTGGGATGAATGAAAGTTTGTACATTTTTACCGGTAGTGTTATATTGTTTTTTTTTTTAAAAAAAAAAATGTTTAAAATCACCTGCAACAGTTTGCTTAATTTGTTTTTATTTGTTCATTTGCCCAGAAACAAGGTCTTTAGGGACAGGAAAGTAAGAGCCAGATAGCTTTTCTTTGTTTCGGGCTTAACGTGGTAGTTTGAAGATACAAGCTTGAGGATACTGAAAAATGCAGAGACCAGACCCAGAAGAAGAAATGAGCCAGTAAAGACAGCATTTGGCTTGAGCTATAGCTTTACTCTAAAGAGAAATTGAGTTAATTAGACGTATGTATCATAATATTACACCCACTGCTTCTAAGTTGGATACAATGAATATAAATGAGATACATTTGCCATCCAATGCAGTCCATGAAAGATTGCTGTTACTCTAAGCTTGCCATGTGTTGCTCTTCTAAAACGTAACTTTGAGAAGGCATGAATAACAGTGACTCTGTTTTAAAACTTTTTTTGATATTTACTTTTTTTCATTGTGAACACACATTTCCAAAATGCGCCACGAACCCCTTGAATGGGCTCCTGAAAAACGGAAACAGAACAGAATTTTCTACCTAATCGAGAGACGTGCGCGTGGGCCACCGTGTTTATCCTTTGACCATGGAGCTGAGCGTTTCTAGACAGGCTGCGCTGGTCTTGTTTTAGATGAGCATTTATTATTTCTGTGTTTGACACTGCGTGTGGCGATGTAGATCATTTTTATAAAGGAGCCAGGCAAGCGCTGGCTAGTTTGGCTCAGTGGTTAGAACATTGGCCCACGAACTGAAGGGTCTCGGGTTTGATTCTGGTCAAGGGCAGGTACCTCGGTTGCAGGTTCGAGCCCCAGCCCCGGTCAAGTGCGTGTGGGAGGCAACCAATCGATGAGTCTCTCTCACATCCATGTTTCTCTCTCTCTTTCTCTCTCTCCCTTTCACCCTCTCCGAAAAGCAATGGAAAAAAAAAAAAGTCCTCGGGTGAGAGTTAGTAAATCAATAAATAAAGGAGCCGGGCTTGACAAGAAATGAGTGTGTGGTATAGAAATCCACCAGCCTGTTCTAAAAATTGATATCAATTCCAGAAGAGAACCGTCCTGGCCCACATAAGCTGTGCAGTGCACACCATAAATAGCCACAGCAAACTACCAATTATGAGCCAACCAAATGCATGATTTTTTTTAAATGTACTTTTATTGTTGAAAGTATTGCAGATGTCCCCTTCCCCCCCCCATTGCCCCCCTCCATCCCACATCGGTGCCCTGCCCCCAGGCCTTCCCCACACTAGTGTCTGTGTCCGTGGGCTCTGCATATATGCATCTAAATTCTCTGGTTAATCGCTCTGCATCCACCCCCCGTCTCCGCCTTCCCTCTGAGATCCCTCAGTCCGTTCCAAGCTTCTATGTCTACTTTCTTCATCAGTTTATTTTCTTCATTAGACTCCACCTATGAGTGAGATCATGTTAAAATGAGATCAAGAGAAAAGTCAGAAACCCTCTGTGATTATTTATAGGTAAACGCTTTACTTTATCACGAGTGAATGGTGCCGATTCACTGAGATGCCCAGTTCTCGATGTTTTCCTCCCATCCACCTAACAGCGTTTTCCATGTCGACATCGATTGAGTTCCCCGTGCTCGCCTTCCCAGTGGGATTAGAAAGGTGATAAAGACAGTTGTCATCGAAGTTGATGTCACTAAAAATGATGAAACTATTTTACTGAGAGATGATTCCATTAAATGGTCATTGACAAAAGGCACTCTTTGTCCCGCCCAACGCGTGGTCATACCTGAGGGTTTATCCCTACGAATCGGTGTCATTAATATTTAGTGACATTAATATCTATCCACTGAGAAATTGCCCAATACTCATTTATAATGAGATTATAGCACAATGAATGGTATCCAGATCCAGATATGCAAAAGCTTTCAGCGCAAGATAAACAAGATATAAAGCCTTCTTTTATTTGCATTAACAACCGAAACTGTCCGTGTCAGGCATCACTTAACAGGTTGAAAGAAACCAGAATTAACAGACTGTGGGTGGAGGGGGAGGGACCGTAAGACGCATCCGCAGACCCGTCTCCACCGCCACTCTTTGGTCTCATTGAAATCCCTGCCTTTTCTTCGCAAATTAACCCTGTAAAACTCGGTCACCGAGTCAGCAAGCCCTTAGCTATGGATCCGGGGTAATCATCAAGGTAGGGATGATGCAACAGGAGGCCCGTCTCACCTCCAAGTTGTCCAGGAAGGAAAACACCCCCTCGGTGTGAGTAAATACTGCAAGTGCCAATGGCAATAATAAGCGAATGCTTGTGATTCTGAGGAGGAGGAATTTCAGCCCCGGCCCCACTCCCTGCAGCCCCTTTGCCTTTCAGTCTGACAGGCAGCCTGCAGGTGAGACGGGGCCCAGGGTCCACTGTTTCTCTTAATGGTTACAGTGTCTTGTGCAGACAGACGGGGCGGGGGTGGGGAGTGGTTCTCCTTTATAATTAAGTTGCCTTCCCCTGTGTTTACATTCTCAGTTGTTTCACTGTGAGCTCCATTGCTACTGTAGCTCCATTGCTACTGTAGCTCCATTGCAACTGTAGCCCCATTGCTACTGTAGCCCTATTGCTACTGTAGCCCCATTGCTACTGTAGCTCCATTGCTACTGTAGCCCCATTGCTACTGTAGCCCCATTGCTACTGTAGCGACTGACCGATACCATGTAGCCTGTTTATTATTTTGTTTGTTTGTTTGTTTTTGATCCTCAGCTGAGGACATTTTTTTTCCATTACTTTTCACAGAGTGGAAGGGAGTGGGGGGGGGGCATGGATGTGAGAGAGACACATCAATCGGTTACCTCTTGCACTGGCCCCTACCGAGACCGGAGATGGAGCCTGCAACCGAGGTATGTGCCCTTGGCCGGAATTGAACCTGGGACCCTTCAGTCCTCAGGCCGACGGTCTAACCGCTGAGCCACACCGTCTAGGGCTCATGGAGCGTGTTTAGATATTGGCACAAGATGCCAATACCCCCCCCCCTCCCAAATAGCAAAAAGCAAAACTGTCTCCAAGTATTGTCACAGGTCCCCTCAGCTGCAGTGGACACACTGGCCTGGAATAAGGGTCTCAGATGCATGAGGCCGGCTCTGACGTGCAGCAGGGTTTGCATCCTGGGCAGTATTGACGCTTGTGGCCAGGTGGCTCTTGTTTGGGGGGCTGATTCATGCACTGTAGGATATTTAAAATCTATGTACACACTAGACGCCATAGCAAAGGTCCACCTCCCCATCCCCCGTCCGGAATAGCCTCCAGTCCTGGCCGGTTTGGCTCAGGGGTTAGAGCATCAGACTGCAGACTGAAGGGTCCTGGGTTCGATTCTCGCCAAGGGAGTGTACCTCGGTTGCAGGCTGGATCCCCAGCCCTGGTCAGGGCACGTGCAGGAGGCAACCCATCCATGTGTCTCGCTCACATCAATGTCTCTCTCAGTCTCTCTCCTCCTTCCACTCTCTCTGGAAAGCAATGGAAAAAATGTCCTCAGGTGAGAATTAAAAAAAAAAAAAAAAAGTCTGCAGACATTGCCACACATTTCCTGAAGGGTAAAACCACCCCTGTCTTAGGATCACGGAGTTGGAGACAAGCCACGGCATCTGGGAGATTAAGGATGAAGGAGGCCTGAAGGCTGCCCTTCGTATCCGGGTCTCCGCTGTCTCCACCTCTCCACGCAGCTCTTTCCTGCTGCCGGGTGGTGTCCCAGCTTGTTGGACCTGGGTCACTGGGCGAGGGTTCCCTGGGACCCGACCTGCCACCCCTGTCGCATGTGAGGAAACTCTGGGGTTATATGAGGTCGAGCGTCTTGGGCGGGGTACTCGTGAGCATCGATGGGCTTGCCCGGGGCCTCACATCTTGTTTCCAAGTCCTGTTTTCTGATGACAGACTGACAGCCCTTTGTCCAAAACCTAAAAAAAAAGAAAAAGAAAAAGAAAAGGGAAAGAAAACGACTGGCAACTAGGTTTTTTTGGGTAACTTATCTGGCAGCAACGCGAGTCCTGAATTTGTGTAAGCTTAAGGTTGCGACATCATGGTTTGAAGACGGGTATATTGGGAAACACTCGGCACAGTGACTTTAGCTAACATCCATCGCCTCTCATGCTTACAAACCCTGTCTGGTTTGGGCGATGAAACGGCGCGTGTCACGCAGTGAGTGCCGCTGAGAAGAAAACTGCAATCTGCATTTTCAGTCCCAAGAACTGTCCTGAAGGCAGCCAGGCTTTGAAGCAACGTTCGAATTCTTTCACTACATTTATTTTGATTTTTCTAAAAAGCCGCTATGTACCTTCTACGCATCCAAAAAAGCCACACGTTTGTGTTTCAAGACTGTGGGCCTGGAATTTTAATTGCAGGGGGCAGGGGGTTGGTGGTTGAGCCGTGTGACTTTGAGCAGCGGGTGACAGGTGTACCATGCGGTGTGTCCCCCACCCCCGTTACAGTGTCCCCGGGGGCGCCCACGGACCCTCAGAGGCTGCCGGCACCCCCCAAGCTCTGCGGTGATATCACAAGAGGCTGAGACCTAAATCCAGGTAGAAGAGCCGGGTAGATGGATGTGCTCTTTGGCCCCCTGCGCCCAGGGCTAAGCCACTTTTTTTAAAAAATGATTTTAGAGAGAAAGAGAGAAAGAGAAACATTGATGGGAGAGAGAAACATCAGTACCCCGCATGCTTTCCACGCCGGGATTGAACCCACAACCTGGGCCTGGGCCTGGGCCCTCACTGGGAATCGAACCCCGTGGCCTTTTGGTCTCATTGGGGACGCTGCAAGCAACTGAGTCACCCGGCCGGGGCTCGAAGCCTCTTCTGAACCCTGCGCTTCAGCCCCTGCTCCTAAGTACCCGTTACCGAAACCTCCTGGGGGCTGGAGCTCTGACCTGGGGGTAAGACAGCGAAAGCCTTGCCTTGACTTTCGAAAAGCCAAGGATGTGATTCCCCCTTTTTTTTTTTTTTTTAATGCAAAAGATTTATACGATCTAAAGAAGTGAAACTTATGTAATTTTATTAACCAATGTCACCCCAATAAATTCAGCGAAAACAGGCAAACAAACAAGTCCATTTTGGGTGCAGAAGGAAGGGAGACGGTTCTGCGAGGCCTGCGTCTCTCGGTGGCGGCCTCTCGGAGTGAGCGCGGTCGCTTTGCGCCCGCACACGCCCAGGGCACCCGCCCGGTTGTGATAACAGAAATGACGCCGGGCATTGTTCAGAAGTGTCCTGCGGAGGGCTGGGCAACCCAGTCACCCCTGGCGCACAAGCCCGGGTCTAGAAAACCTCTTAGAAATGAGCGAGACGGAACTTGGCCTGGGAGTGGGAGTCTCCACCTCGGCCCGGCGGATATCTGGGGCCCGGTCATGCCCTTGGCATGGGCTGTCTCGGGCATTGTCAGATGTGGAGTAGCACCCGTGGCCTCTACCCACGGGATGCCAGGAGCGCCGCCCACGAGCTGCGATCGTCTAAATTATCTCCGGCCCTGGCTGGTGTGGCTCAGTGGTTAGAGCGTCCGCCCGCCGACTGAAGGGCCGGGGTTTGATTCCAGCCGAGGGCTCGGACCTCGGTCGCAGGCTCGGTCCCCGGCCCCAGGTTGGGCGCGTGCGGGAGGCAAGCAATCGATGTGTCTCTTTCACATCCGTGTTTCTCTCTCTCTATCTCCCTGAAAAAAAAATATCCTCACGTGAGAATTTAAGAAAAAAAAAAAAAAGAAATGTCCAGATGTCACCAAGTGTCCCCCGGCAGGCAGAGGCCCTCCAGGTTTCCAAGCGCCCGCCTCGGCCTATATCTTCCTCCGTGTGGAGCCCGACTTTAAAGGTGGGAAAAATGAAGCCTATTTTCTTTAGAGACGGTCACCATCAAGAGTCTCTCTGAAATTCTTCCATTGATAGCCCTGCCAAATTTCTCTGCAACAAAATACATAAAGTATACGCAAGTTGAAATTTGCCGATTTTTTTTTTCTGTGACTATGAAGCGTTAGAATTTTTTCTTCTGTATTAAATCTGTGGAATGAAATAGGGCTTTAAAGGAAAATTATAATGGATATTCCAGGAATTAGAGAGATTGCTCAGGTTCTGTTTTTTTGTGTGTTTGTTTGTTGTTGTTTTTTTTTTAAGAATAAAGGTGCATACAAATTGCAAAAAAGAAACAACAAAAAAAAACATACAAAAGCTCTCTGCCCTATCATATTCTCACACCGCCCCTGGGTGACTCACGCAGAGGCCTGTCGAAAGCCTCCGTGGCCCTTCTGGGTCATATCGAATGATCGACATATCAGCAGCCGGGAGTCAGCACCGGGAATGGGGTTTTAGGAACTTGTCATCGCAGATCAGCCCAAGCGAGGGATCCATCCAGCCAGGAGGCTGCCGCGGGCGCCGGGGCCTGGAGGGCGCCTGAGTCACAGGCTGCTGGTTGGCAGGGAGAGGATCTCCAGGGCACCTCGCTCAGGCGCAGAAAGGGTTTTTTTTTTCAGTTGCACGTGTGGGAAGTTGACAGAATCGGCGGAGACGCCGCGGGACCCGGGGCCAGTTGCGTTGAAGACACGGCGAACACTCCTGGCGGGTCTGATTGGCGCGACCGGTAGCTGCTGCTGACGGAGGGAACCGCCGGATTTGGGAGTAGTTGGGTTCGCGTTCTGCTTAAATTCTGCAGCATTAGGACTGTTTGATGAACACTGGGGAGTGGGTGCTATGGCATCCATCACCGTGTAGCGTATCGCCATGAGCTCAGTGTCTCGGGACAGCCCCTCCGGGCCTTGGGTGGGCACAGCCTACCTGGGCCCTGTGCCCAGGGCCTTCCAAGGCTGCATGAAATTGTTGGCCGGGGGTGTGCATCCCAAGCTCATCCAAGATGCGGGCAGATTCTTGTTCCTGTGATTAGAGGACTGGGGTCCTCAGCTTTTAGGGGCCACGCCTCCCTGTTTCCTCTGGGCCGGCATGTCTTGCACATGGAGTCAGTTTTCCACGGCTCGGCGCCTGATTAGGGCAGGCCCACTCATGACGGGCGCAAGTCTACGGAGCTTAGGGACGTCAGTGACACAGGCGACGGACGTCCCTTCACTTTTTCACGTCTGATCGCTTAGAGGTCCACCTGAGGTCCCACCCCCGCCCCCACGCGCACCCAAGAGGAAAGGAATCTCACAGGAGCCCGGGAGGCTGCCTTAGAACCAAGGCGGGGGGCGTTGAAACCCTCGCCAGCTGTGACCTGGATCCAGCTCCCGGGTAAAGGAGGGCTTGTGGCGTTTGGCCGAATCTCAGCTTGAGGACATCACCTTGTGCTGGCGGGAGCAGAAAGTTGGATGGTGTTTCTCCTACATACACGTCGGCTTCGATCGCTTTGTTCACGTTTATTTTTTTTTTTAATTGGGGCAAAATTTATATAATAGACAGTGATCCTTTTGAAAGTGTTCAGTTCAGAGGCATTTAGCACATTCACCCGCCTTGTTCAATCACTGCCTGTTTCGTTCTAGAATATTTTCATCTCCCCCTAAAAACTAAAAAATAAAAATAAAATATGCCCTAGATCAGCCACTCTCTCCTCTCCCCCAGCCCCTGGCAACCCCTAACCCACTCTCCGCCTCCGGATTTTCTAATTCTGGGCAAGTTTGCATGGATAGAATCACACGCTATATAGCTGTTTTGTTGTTTTCAAAGACCACCCAACTTGTCCGCTATCCCAGCTGCACGCCTTTTTCATGGCTGAGTAATATTCCACCGCGGGCCTGCACCGCCTTGTGTCCGTCCGTTCATCTGCGGGCGGACGTTCGGTTTCTTTGCACCTTCTGGCGACCGTGACCAGTGCGTCTGTGGACGTGGTGGGCAGGGGCCTGTTGGCGGGCGGGGGGCGGGGGGTCTGCTTTGAATTCTGTGTTTAACACAGCAGGTTTTAAACCTGTTCTCCGGGGCACGTCTCACTCTCTCTGCATGTTCGAGGTGCTCAGCTTGGCGGACTGCCTCCACTCGGGCAGCAGCCCTGGGCAGAATTATAACATCTCCTGTCACAACCTGTGTGCGGGCGGAATGCGCCCGCTCCGCCCGCGAGGTGCCCCTGGCACACCCTGGCTGTTTCTGTTCTGCGTTAGCATTGGACGGACTTGTTTCTCTCTGCCCTGCAGCCTGTTGGGAATACCCATCGCCCGGGCCGTTGTGACTCAGGTGTCCTAAAAAGGAAGGGGGAGTCCCAGGGACACGGGTCACCTGATAGGCAGGGTCACATGCTCCCAGGCGATAAACTCACGCAGGAGCCTCAGGCCGGGCCATGGGTCTGGACGGTCCCTCCCCCGCGTCCTGGGACGGCGGCCGCTCCCCAGGCAGGAGAAAAGTCTCTGGCTATTCGGTGAGGCTTGCGGATTCGTAGAGGATGAGGCCTGGCCGAGGGGTTGGCGCTCTGGCTCTCCAGGAAGGCGGCCGCAGCTCCAGGAGGCCCTGAGTCGGTGAGTTGAACCTGCCTCTCGGCTCGGACTGGGCCAGGAGCCAGGAGCAAACAGGGTCACGTCCGCCTGCCGGCCGGCCGGCCTGCCTGCCTGCTCCCCAGGACGGGCCTCCGGCCTTTTTTTAAATTTTTTTTATCTTTCACCACCCCGCCTCTCTCTGCCCCTGCTGGGCCGGCACCCAGTATTGCACCTCTCCCTTGGTCTAGGCCAGAAGCGGAGGCTGTGAGGTCCGGGGCACGGAGCCAGCCTCCCATCACCTGATGCATACCTGTGATTCCAGACGTATCAGGAGCCGTTATCTTTGGGTTTATTGTACCAAATGACATCTACCATTCCAAGTCCCGCTTTATCACCCTCAGCAAATGCCGTTCCAGCTGATGAGTCAGGCGATTTGGGGATCTTATTAGACGTAATCCATAGAAGGGGCTCAGCCCGGCCGGGCGTGGCTCAGCGGTTGAGCCTCGACCTGGGATCCAGTCGATCGGGGTTCGATTCCCGGTCAGGGCACATGCCCGGGTTGTGGGCTCGATCCATGACTCTCTCATCATTGACGTTTCTGTCTCTTTCTCTCCCTCTCCTTTCCTCTCTCTGAAATCAATAAAGATATACATTTTTTAAAAAAATCATAGAAGGGGCTCAGTGAATATTTACAGGTTATTTTTTGCAAAGAGAGCTCCCGGCGACTGCGAAGCCCTTGATGAGGCCGCGATGCGGTGCTGAGCGTGGACTGTAGCTCACCCCTCATTACGTAGGGGGTTAGATCCATATTTGGTAGACCCACGCGGCGACTCTTGGATTAGAGAAATTCTGTATACACCCAGCGACCTTGGGACCCGGGTGCCGCCAGCCTTTCCCAAGGGATTGTCGATTCCTGGATTCCCGCATTCAGCTCATTCATGTTGCATTTGCCCCTTTTATTTGTTGGCTCAGGGAGGCCGGGGTCCTGCTGACCCGTGAGGAGCACACAGGGAGGAACATGAGGAAACACCCCTGCGGCTCCCACGGTTTCCGGTCAGTGTGACGGCCGGTTCCTCACCGATATGCTTGGGGTGGTGCCCACGGCGAACTTACCACATTGATCGAGTTTGCTTTTCAAAATGTTATTTTCCAGTTACGGTTCACATTCCGTATTGTTTTGTATTAGTTTCACGTGTGCAGCACAGGTGGTTAGACAATCACGTGCTTTACAAAGTGATCCCCCGGTCAAGCTGGCACCCCCCCTCCGGCACGTACACAGTTATTTCAATATCAGCGACTAGGTTCCCGGTGCTGTGCCTTCCTTCCCTTGACGGTTTTATTACTGCCATTTCTGTTCTCAATCCCTTCCATTTTTCCCCCAGTCCTCCAACCCCCCCTCCCCTCTGACAGCCATCGGTCGATTCTCTGTATCTATGAGTCTGTTTCTATTTCGTTTGCTCATTTATTTTGTTTAGATCCCACATGTAAGCGAGATCCTAGGGTATCTGTCTTCCTCTGATGGGCTTATTCCACTCAGCACGGTGCCCTCCAGGTCCCTCCAGGCTGCCGCGAATGCTAAGATTTCAGCCTTTTTCACAGCTGCGTAGTATTCCGCGGCGTGGATGTACCACAGCTTTTTTATCCGCTCGTCTACCGATGGGCACTGGGGCTGCTTCCAGATCTTGGCTATCGTAAACAATGGTGCTATGAACATCGGGGAGCATCGATTCTTTCTAAGCAGCGTTTTCGGTTCCTTGGGATATACTCCCAGAAGTGGAATTGCTGGTTCGTCAGGCAGATTCATTTTTAATTTTTTGAGGAACGTCCACACTGTTTTCCACTGTGGCTGCGCCCGTCTGCATGCCCACCAGCAGGGCACCAGGGTCCCCTTTCGCCACACCCTCGCCAGCACGTGTGCTTGTTGATTTATCAGCAGGAGCCATCCTGACGGGCGAGGTGGTATGTCATTGGGGTATTATTTTTTTAATTTTTTTAAAATATATTGATTTCAAAGAGAGGAAAGGCGAGGGAGAGAGAGATAGAAACATCAATGATGAGAGAGTCATTGATCGGCTGCCGCCTGCAACCCGGGCATGTGCCCCGACCGGGAATCGAACCCGTGACCTTCTGGTTCATGAGCTCAACCTCCGAGCCACGCCGGCCGGGCAAAACTTTCTCTTTTTTTCCCTTTCCTGCCAAACTTCTCAAGAGAGTCACAGTCAGCTTCCCCCGGTGCCCAGCGGCTGCTTTCCGGGATGGCACAGGCACTTCGCCCCGGGTCTCTGGTTTCTGAACCCAGTTGCTCGTGGAAGAGCAGGAAAAGTCAGTGTCTCCGCTTGTTAAAAGTTCGTTTCTTGACAAACACGAGGCCCTGGAGGTGTGTTCACCTGCTGATGCCACGACGGGCCCTGCAGGGCTCAGGGAGGCAGATGCTTTCTCCGTGGCCGAGGCAGTTGGGTGTCACGTGGATAACGCAGGCCTGGGGTGCAGAGGCCTGGGGTCCTGCTCCGGTGTCCGCTGCATTGCTGTGTGACCGTGGCCGACGCAGTCACCACCCTGTCCCCTGTAAATCGAGCTCTTTGGATTTCGATTCCTAGAGGGTGTTCCTCACACATCCCGCACTCGGCCCTGTGGTCCGGGCCCCACGCTCGCATTTTTTTCAGGCTAAAACCTGAGACCGACTGTCCCGAGCTTTTCCGTGGCCGTGACTGTGCCGGGAGGGGACCAGGGCTTGTTGATCGAGGATCCGGTCATTTGTAAACGTCTTCACCTGGGAGAGCCCGCGCGCGCCATAAATTCCCCAGGCTTCCGTGATTAATCATTTTCCACAGAAAGCAAGTAATTACGAATCCGCCTGTAAATCATCGTTTAAAACCCACGCGCATAAGTTGACAGGCCACCCTCATAAGTCAGACGGCACTTATCGGGCCCTTACCTGCAAGGAAAGCCCAAGGCTGGGGTCCCCCACCCCGTTCCCGGGCGCCCATTCCCAGCGACCCGACTCTAACCTGTGCATCCAGAGAAGGGCATGTTTATTGTCCGTTCAGAAAACCCTTCATGCCCCGGCTGGCGTGGCTCAGGGCCGTGGCTCAGGGCCGTGGCTCAGGGCTGTGGCTCAGGGCCGTGGCTCAGGGCCGTGGCTCAGGGAGTCTGAATACTTTTTCCCTGGGCAAGGCAATTTGTACCGAAGGCCCATGGGTTCGATTCCCGGTCAAGGGCACGTACCTGGGTGTCAGGTTCAATCCCCAGCTCCATTTAGGTCACATGCAGAAGGCAGGTAATCAGTGTGTCTGTTTCTCATCGATGTTTGTCTCTCTCTCTTTCTCTCCCTCCCCCCCCCCCCGCCTCCCTTCCACTCTTTAAAACAAATCAGTGAAAAAAATATCCTTGGGTGAGGATTTTCTTTTTTTTTTTTTAAATCCTTTATGTTTTAGTCGGCAGGGCCGACTTCTCTGCCAAGCGAAGACTATGGGACTCCATTCCCTGGCAAAGCCACCGAACAAAAGTGGTGTTTCGCCATTTACGCTTCTAAAGTTCTGCGCACAATTTGCAAAATTACGTTGGGGATTCAGTTACCACCCCCACGAGCCCTGCCGGGAGCCTTCCTGCAGACAGTGGACCGGCGCCCACGGGTGGGGCCTTCACAGGGTCTCATCCTGGCTTAGGGTTTTCTTAAATTCAATAAATACATTGTCACTTTTGAGCATAAAATGTTAATGCCGTGAAGGCCGGTCTCCCCACGGTTGGGTCCCCAGGGTATAAACCGAACCCCGCTTCTTGGAGCTGTCGGCGTGAAAACGGGAACATAAGGCGAGGTCAGGCCAAGACAGGTGACGGGTCAAGACTACGAGAGATGCATTTAGGGCACCATCGGGAAGGTTGCTTTCTGTGGGGTGTCAACGGACATACCCCCAAGGACATGCCCTAGGCCAGGGTGAGACCCTGTGAAGGCCCCACCCGTGGGCGCCGGTCCACTGTCTGCAGGAAGGCTCCCGGCAGGGCTCGTGGGGGTGGTAACTGAATCCCCAGTGTAATTTTGCAAATGGAGCGCTTAGCATCGTGTGGCATGTGAATAGGACGATCACTCTCATGTCCAGTAGCCTTCCCTCGGAAATGTCAAGTCAGCACCGGACCCGTTGAAAATGACAACGCCCTTCGTATAAATTAAAGCCAGAAGAACTCACCCGTCCTCCGCCAGCCAAAAAGTGGCCTCCGTCACTAAGGCCATTGGAAAAATGGACACTCTCCCCTTGGCCGGCAAGATACATCGGTGGTGGTAATTTTTTCCCCCTCCCTGGGTCAACCTTATCGTGTTTAGCTGATTTAAGGAATTTTTTTTTTGGTCATAAATTCAAACTCAGGTGTATTTCAGGCATAAAGGCTGCTACCTTGTTAAACTCAACTATTAAAAATTGTCACTTTTTTTATTTAAATATATCTTTATTGATTTCAGAGAGAGGAAAGGAGAGGGAGAGAGAGAGATAGAAACATCAGTGATGAGAGAGTCATTGATCAGCTGCAGCCCACAACCCGGGCATGTGCCCTCACTGGGAATCGAACCCCGATCGCCTGGATCCTAGGTCGATGCTTAACCGCTGAGCCACGCCCGGCCGGGCAAAAATTGTCACGTTTTTTAAAAAATAAGTTTTTATTGATTTTTAGAGAGAGAGGAAAGGAGACGGAGAGGAATAGATAGGAACATCAATGATGAGTCATTGATCGGCTGCCTCCTGCAGGCCCCCGACTGGGGATGGAGCCTGCAACCCGGGCATGTGCCCCGACCGGGAATCAAACCAGTGACCTCCTGGTTCATAGGACAGTGCTCAACCAATGCACCACACTGGCGCGGGGCAAAAAATAATAACATTTTTTAATTGTGTGTTTGAAACGAACGCAGGCCCCCAGGCCCTTGGCTGAGTCTCCACCAAATGACATGGAGAAATACCCGATTGCCTTGGACGCCTTGTCATTTTACATGGCCGATGAAACATGCAGTTCTGCAGAAAAGGGCTCCTGTGAGTTAGGATGCACCTGTCTGAGGCGGTGCGATCATCCAGGTGTTCTTTGTGGATAGAGCGACGTCTTGGCACATGCCCTGGTTAAATTCCCAGCGTTTCCACAGTCCTAGATAACAGGCGCTCACAGCGCATGCTAAATATCGATCGACGGGCGTCCACAGTTTCTTATCTGAGGCCCTGGGAGCCAGATGCGGTTTGCAATTCAGAGTTATGCATATTTATTTATGTATGTGCGTTTTTATTGATTCAGAGAGAGGAAGGGAGAGAGAAAGAGGGAAACATCAATGATGAGAGAGTCATCGATAGCCTGCCTCCTGCAGGCCCCTTACTGGGTATTAAGCCCACAACCCGGGCATGTGCCCTGACTGAGGAATTGAGCTGTGAGCTCCTGGCCCCTAGGTCGATACTGAATCACTGAGCCAAACCAGACGGGCAAGTTATGCATAGTTTAGAAAGATAATACGGGCCTTTGCCTTATCTCCCCGGGGCACGCTCAGCATCTGGGGGCAGCACCGAGCAATCCAACTCATTAATATTCCTGCAGAAAAACACGGGAATATTCCTCCCCGTGGGATATGTGAAGACCACAAGTGCTATAATAGTTAATTTAAAGTGTCTGTAGATAGTAATAAGGCAGAATGGGAGGAGGTAATTGTAACATAATAGACCATCCATGCCCTGATTATTTCCCATGTCTAAGTAAAACATCAGCTATGGCCAATTCAAAAGAAATAAAAGACCTGCACATGTACCTGTCATGCATGTTCATGATCTCTGGATGCTCGCATTGGCCATTTAAAATACTTCTTTCATTGTCATCCGTCTTGTCGACCTCAAGCTTTCCCTGAGCAGCGTCTCACGCAAGCCAGTGGCCACAACCTTTTGTTCCTGAGGTCGGCAGTTAACAGGTCACACATTGTAACCACAGCCACGTCCACCGTTGGGAAATGTTTTCCATGCCAGGCCACGTGGTAAATACTGTTGGCTTCACGGATTGTGTATGGAACCAGACACAGTAGGTCCAGGCTGCCTGTCGCTACTTGAGCCAATTAAGCAGAGACAGGGTTGAATCATATATGAGCGTTTATTGCAATATTGCTCACAGTGTGAGAGAGCAGCAGGATTTGTCCTCATAAAATCTGCTCTACCCCCCAGCCCCCCAAAACCAGCTGCTTATATTGGATAAAAGGACAAAGATTACATGGGGAAGTGGGCAAAAAGCAATACGAATGGGTAGAACGGTTTTCAGGTTACAGGAAATGCGGGCTGGGGGTTGCAAAAGGGGGGGGCACCTCCAGGTGGAGGATGGAGATGGGGCTGGAGGTTGCAAAGGGCGGGACCCTCCGGGACTCCATTCCTTCCGGAACAAGGGTGTTACCTTCCCTTGTCCCTGGCGTTCAGCTCCCAGCCAGGTTGGAAAGTGCTGTCTCTAATTAGAACAATCACAGTTCACAGAACTTGATCAATATTTCTTCTAACTATAGCTAACAGTGGTGGTCAACAGAGCATGATCGACATCTCTGCCCCCAACCTGTGGCCAACCGATTCTGCGATTGCCCTGCAAAAGTAGCCGCAGAAAATACCGAATGGGATGGCGAGGCCGCCTTCCAGTAACGCTGCGTTGACCTGAACAGCGGCGGGCGGGGGCTTGGCCCCAAGTCCTAGCTTGACAGCCTCTGTTCTATGGGTGCCCCCCCCCCATCGGGCCTTTAGATTTTCCTTTGTGCTCACTTCCTTCTGCAAGTACGGTCCCTGGTGCTCATACCTCTGCGACAGGCATTGTAACTTAATCCCGTTAGTCACCCGGGGGAGTGAGCACAGAAAATGAAGCATCCAGCAAAGGGCTGCCAAGCTGATTTCTTAAAGTCTATTTTCTGTAACTAAAAGGTGTGGGCCGCAGAAAGGAAAATGATTTGAAGCTTTTCGGCCTCACAAGGGGAGTCGTCCGATTGCTCAAATCCACAAGCTTACCGTCTTCGTCTGGCCAAGTGAGGTCAGGATGAAGGCCCAGAAGAGGGGAGGCTGCCTGGCGGGTGGGTGCTCCCTGTGGTGGGATGAAGTCTCCTCGACGACGGAGCTGCGCTCGGTTCCAACAGGAATCGAACATGAAAAGCCGCGGGAGAAGATTGATTACAGTTTCAAATGCCACCCGGGGGGGTAGGGGGGAGGATGGCATTTCTGGGACACAGATTGACCCTAGGACATTGTTGCTAGAAGCTTAACTACAGTGAAGCAAGATCTACATTTGCAAAAATCTATACGACATTTTCCTCTAATGCCATGTTCTCTGTGAACGTTATTTACCGAGCGGGATTATCCTTTGTGTTTTTAAAAGTATAAATGATAGATTTAGACGTTAATACATTGTTGCAAGGCATGTGCTAGCATTTGTCTAAATGTCAATGACTGGAAACAATATATTTAAAATGTATCTATGTTCAAAGCAATCTTTATGGCTCCTTTTCTCAGCTCATTTTCTTCCTCCCCCGAGAATATTTTTTTCCATTAATTTTTAGAGAGAGCGGAAGGGAGGGAGGAAGGGGAGAGAGAGAGAAAAAAAATCAATGTGAGAGAGACATCGAACCTGCAACCCAGGTACATGCCTTTGGCGGGAATCGAACCTGCGACCCTTAGAAAGTCGATGCTCTAACCACTGAGCGGAACCGACCAGGGCTCTAAGCTCATTTTCAATTGCTGTGCAGGGCTACATACCAGAGGTGGAAAAACTTTCTCTCCAGGGCCAGGTAATGACCGTGTTCAGCTCCTCAGGCCAAACAATCCATCCTAATCACACAAGTCTGAGGCTAGTGCAGACGCCGCCGTGGACCATCAGCGAGCAGTGGGCGAGGCTGGGTTCCTGGACACTTTGTTGATGGGCGAAGGGATACAAAATATCATGCGAGGCTGGGTTCCTGGACACTTTGTTGATGGGCAAAGGAATACAAAATATCAAGCGAGGCTGGGTTCCTGGACACTTTGTTGATGGGCGAAGGGATACAAAGTATCATGCGAGGCTGGGTTCCTGGACACTCTGTTGATGGGCGAAGGGATACAAAATATCATGCGCTGCTCAGGTTTCACAGAGTATTCCTTTTTCAGCCACTTCAAAACGTAAACAGGAAAACACTCGTCTGGTTGCAGAAACACTTCGGGGAGGACAGCAGTTTGTGGCCCCAGTTCTACTAAGAAAATATTTAACCTTTAAAAGACGGCATTTAAAAGACAGCATCATACAAACTCCATATATTTTCCAGGATCAACTGTACAAATAATGGTTTCTTTCCTTTTGCCTGTAAAAAAGAACGTGTATGCTTAGGTTTCTGAGTATTTAACTAATCTGCCTAAAAAATGAAAAAAATGTTGTCTTGCTGAAATAATTTGCTGTGGTTCCCATTGTCTTTTTCTGGTTTTGGTGACTTACGAAAAACCAGTCTACTCAATATTCACACAGCTAAGTTTTTCATTTTTTTTAACCTATGTAACTTTGTTAAATTGATATTTCTGACAGTCTTCACACATACAAAAAAGACAACAAATTCTAAATGAAGTCTTTTTGACCTTGAACTAACTTTGGGATTTTCCAGAGGTCCCTGGAACATCTTAAAAGATTAGTTCTATTTCCTTATGAAAAGAAAAATATTAAAAGGATTAGGCTTATTTGATGTAGTAAATTATACGGGAGGCATTGTCAAAAAAGAACTGATGCTAAATATTTTTGAGGCTATGTTTGTATGAATATACGTTATTAACATATATTTCAAAAATAAATATCTGATACGTCCTGAAAAAATATATATTGATTGAGAGCTTGCAAGGGGGCCACAAGCTCTTCATTGTTAGTACCTGTGGGAAGGACAGATATCAAATAATAAGAAAACAAATAAATACATTATTGCAAATACTGGTGATGGCTACCAAGGGGGGAAGGTACTGTGAGATTCAACAATGGAGGCCTACAGGGCGTCCCCCCAAAAATGTACACACACTTAACAGCTGGTCAGTCAATTGATGTTTCTTTGTTTTCAGATTTAACCCGTTGGAATTAATAATTATTCAAAGGGCGTATGCATTTTGTGGGACACCCTGTGTATTTGCTTTATATGGGGCAATCAGGTGGGCTTCTCTGAGGCGGTGGCTACTCACCTGAGATCTGCAGGTGACTAGGAGTTAGGAAGAAACCAGCAGACAAAGGAGTTATTTAGGCAAGAAAGAGCTCATTGACGGGGCCCAGCGTACGCTTATCTGTATGATTCTTTCCAATGAATCCGCAGGGTGCACCCGATGTCCCCCGATCATCGACGCTGACAGCCCCTCACCTGGCCGTACCCGCACATGGTGGTCTCCATAACGTAAGACCTTCCAAGGACATCGCCCAAGACCGTCTCCACGTTCTTATCGGCGTAAGTAGAAGACACTGTGAAAATATCATTGCCTGGCCGCCCCGACTAAGCCCAACGGGGCTGTGTGGCGACCTGGATAATTGTATTTTGGAAGATTCTGATACCACGGGGATAACCTACGGGTATAACCCACGGGGATAACCGGAGCTGCCCCGGTATCGTTTTCGTTCGGAAAGGACCGTCCAACAAAAGGTCCCTTGGCCGACGGGGAGCGGGAATCAGGGCCAACGTGGTTTCCTAGGGAGCAGATGTACTTGTGACGAGGGCAGGGCAGGGGGTGGTGTGTAGGCCGGACCCTGAGAAGTAGAGGGGTGTGGTTTTCGTAAATGGTTTGAGGGCTCCCCGGGACCTCGGAGGTGACTCTAGTTGCATGAGCGCAGCTATGAACCCATGGCAGGGGGAAGGGTCCTGGTGAGCCTGGTGCTGTCACCTGAGGGCAGAGCAGGCGGGCGGGCTTCCTGGAGGAGGGCACCTCTCCCTGGTTGCAGTATATGTGGGGGGGGGTGTTGAGGGGACCGGATGGTGAGAACTCTCTAGCACCTTTGTCTCTCGGAAGGGGCCCAGCTCTGTGGCCCTCTGCATTGTGATGTCACAGGGGACACTGCTTGTCATAGTCCTGTCCCCTCCCCCAGCGGCAGCAGGCTCCACGGAGCGGCCTTCAGAGAAGGTAGAGGCTCCCGTTGGTAACGGAAGGCTCCGGAGGCGGAACCGCGGCGTGGCGTCCGAGAGACCCAGTCTCGGTCGGCTGGCCTGCCTTCCCGGGAGGCCGACGCACCTCGGTGCCCAGGATGGTCCTGAGAGCAAAGCGGGGCCCGTGTGTGGGCCCAGGTGTGTGCACCTGGCCGCGCCCGCCAGCCTGGGCGATGGGAGATGAAGCGAGGGTTTCAGGGAGATGGAAGGATCTTTAAACGCAGCTTTGGCCATCCCGGGGAGTTGGCAGGTCTGAGGGCATTGGGGTTTCATAGCTTTGGAGGGGGCTCTGCTCCTGGCGTCTCGTGGGTGGTGGCCTGGGTGCTTCTGAGCATCCGGCCGGACACAGGACAGACGCCACCACGAACAGCGAGTCAGCCCCACGCCCGCGGTGCCCAGGGCGGGAGGGACACCCTGCTCTGCGGCCCAAGAGGCTCGGCCCCAAGTCTTTTTTCTTTGTAGAATATCTGACGCTGTTTTCCTTGGAGGGGGCTGAGTTGGAATGAGAATGGAAGAGATGAAAAGCCAGCGACGTGTGTTTTTTTTTAGGATGTGTTTTCCCCCATTAAATTCAAACCCCACGGCACAGGATTCTCTGACCGGAGGGGGCGTCCGGGGAGGCTCAGAGCCTGGGCTTGGTTCTCTCCTCACGCCGAGCAGCTCACCAGCCCCCTTTTCCGCTGGGATTTCTGCGATTTCTTCGTTAAAAGGATCTCGCGTTGCTCAGTCTCTGCCGCAGAAACGCACTTCTCGAGCGTTTGAAAGATTAATTCCGTTCCTAATGTGGCTGTTAACGCGGGAGGCGGCTTTTGATTTCCGACCCGGCTTTCGAAGCCTTCGGCGCCTGCTAAGTCGGGTTTTATTTCATTTTTATTTCGCTACAAAATAACTGTACATTTTGCGAGAAAATGCTCGGGGTCTTTTTTTTAAATTTTTTTTTTATTTTGGGTCCTTTTAGTCTAGAAGGGAGATTGGCATTTTGGGGGGAGAGGGGGCGCCAGGAATGTTAGAAAACGTGGACAGACTCCGTGGCTAATTAACAGGGTGAGTCTGAGAAATCTCAGGGTTCATTCATCATAAAGTAATACAGTCTTCACGGTGCTTCCTTCATGCGCCGATTCAGCGGGGATTAAAACGGCCATCCCTAAACGCCTGATGCCGGTATTGATCGTGTCTCACCAGCACAGAGCCACCCCGCGGGCGTTGCGCTGGACCTTGCGGTTCCGAGTGCGGGGTCTCGGATCCAGCCGCTAAACCCTGCGTGGACGTGTTAGTGACAGTCAGGAAAACGCCTGCGATTTCTAGTGTGTTCCCCTCAAAAAAAAAAAAATTAAAAAGTTTAGGGATATTAGAATAAATTTTTCCGCCCCTGGCCGGTGTGGCTCAGTGGTCAAAGCGTTGCCGAGAGGACTGAAGGGTCCCGGGTTCGATTCCAGTCAAGGGCATGTACCTGGGTTGCAGGTTCAATCTCCAGCCCTGGTCCAGGTCTTTCTCTCTCTCTCCTTCTCTGTCTCTCTCCCCCCTTCTTCTCTCTAAAATCAATGAAAAACATCCTCTAGTGAGAATTTAAAAAAAAAAAAGAGAGAAAAAGGGGAATTTTATGAGACATCATTTTGTTTGGTGAGACCGGCCTGCAGCCTGTGGGCTCATCTTGGGTCCGGATGTGCTGAGACCGACACGAGGGAAGGCAGGGGGGTGGGTGCAGGGGGAGAGATTAACCCACAGAATTAATGTGCGTGAAAGAATCACCCACGGACACAGGCAATCGTGTGTGGAAGGCCTGGGGCGGGCCCTGGGCGGGGGTGCAGGGGTCAGTGCAGGAAAACAAGGGGACATCTGTCACCCTTTCAACAGTAAAGGTAAATTTTAAAAAATAAAGATACATCCTTGGAGGGTGGTGAACATTTTTAATGACATTCCAACCAGCAAAGATCCACGATGCAAAAGCCCATGTTGGGGTCAGGATAAGCCCAACCTTTTTATAAGGTTGTGTGTCTCGGACTCGATGAACAAGAGACGGCGCATTACGGTTTTTAAAGGATTTTTTTTTGTCGCGGAGAAAAGCTTCATGGTCTCGTTTTAGGGTGGGAAAGGCAGAATCGGACGTTCCCGGAAGGCAGCGCCGTGCTTGCCGACTTAAATGAGAGATTTACGTGTGGATGTGCACGTTTTCCGCGATGGACTGTACACGTGCGGACACGTAACTGCAGAGAAAGATCGTATCATTTTATTTGCAATGAGTTTCAGGGCATGGGGACTACCGGCGAGTTTATGTCATTCTTTGCATTTTTTTTTTAATGCATCTTTATTGATTTTAGAGAGAGAGGAAGGGAGAGGGAGAGAGAGAGAAACATCAATGAGGAGAGTCATTGATCGGCTGCCTCCTGCACGCCCCCTGCTGGGGATCGAACCCACAACCCGGGCATGTGCCCCGACCGGGAATCGAACCGGCGACCCCCTGGTTCATCGAGCAATAGTCAGCCGCTGAGCCCCACCGGCCAGGGCTAACCTGCGTTTCCTAACCTGGAGGCGGCACTGACCAAAGCGATGCTGAGAAACTTTGTGGGGAGTTTCCGGACTTGCTGTCTCCCCCAGACCCAGCGGTTATCGGAGAAAATAATTCGTTCGTCTGGTGTGGACGAGCGAATTGACATTCCTGTCCTGCAATCCATTCTGAGCGCTTAACATTTTTATTAAAAGTGACACCTGTTCCCACATGGAAAGGAAACACGTCTCGGAGAGCTGCTGATTGATTTCTCCGCATTAGTCAAGGAGTTACCTTTTTTTTTACTCACGAAATTACAACTGGCACGCCGTCCTGAAGGCAGCTTGGGAGTTCAGCCGTGAATTTTGTTGGCGTTGTCTTCTGCCGCCTCCACGGAATGGGCAGGCCGTCAGGAGTAAGACAGTCCTGGGGCCCTGGCCAGTGCGGCTCAGTGGTTAGAGCGTGAGTCCGAGGACTGCAGGGTCCCGGGTTCGATTGCGGTCAAGGGCATGTACCTCGGTTGTAGGCTCCATCCCCGGAGCGGGAGGCATCCGATCAGCGAGTCTCTCTCCCATCGATGTCTCTTTCTCTCTCTCCCACTCTCTCAGAAAAGCAATGGAAAAAATATTCTCGGGTGATGATTAAAAAATAAATAAAAAAATAAAAATAAAAATAGTCTTGGGAAGTGGAGGTCTGGAAAGTATCTGTTACCCTTCACAATTCCGTCAAGAAATCCTCTCTTATAAACACTTCCAGGGAAGGGAAGGGCTGAATTGACAATTTTCCCTATCGGTTGAGATTCATTAATATTAATTTTAACATTTTTTGCCATTTTTTTAATTGATTCCAGAGAGAGGAAGGGAGAGGGAGAGAGAGATAGAGACATCAATGATGAGAGGGTCATCGGTCGGCTGCCTCCTGCACGCCCCCGACTGGGGAGCGAGCCCGCAATCAGGGCATGAGCCCTGACCGGGGAATCGAACCCGCGACCTCCTGGTTCATAGGTCGACACTCAACCATGGAACCAAGCTGGCCGGGCAGTAGAGGGTTTTATTCAGGACAATGACGGCAAAGTGGGGAGATGCTTTGACCAGAGACCTGCAAGGTTTCAAAGGCTAGACGAAGAAGGTATTTTCTATTGTAAAGGGGAAGCGGGTGTGGGAAGGTGGGGAGAAGCGGAGTCCAGACGAACAGTCGATAGCGAGTGTTCGACCCCAGTGCCGTCCTGTTCTCCGGGGAGCCTGTCTGTCTGCTCTCCTGGGTGGAAGGTGGGGTGGGAAGTGGGACGAAGCTCGGGGTCCTGGAGGAAGTGGCTAAACAGACCTGAAATCTGGTTAAGAAACACTTTGTTCCCATCGATCCCTGGGGACAAGCAATTCGGTGCCTCGTTTATGAGGCAAAGAGTGAATTTGAGGAGCCTCCGCCGCCTGGTCCCGTCGCAGATCATGTCAGGGACGGAGGCTCTTCCCTCTCCGCTGCTTTTTTTTAAATATATCTTTATTGATTTCAGAGAGAGGAAAGGAGAGGGAGAGAGAGAGATAGAAACATCAATGATGAGAGAGTCATTGATCGGCTGCAGCCCAGAGCCCGGGCATGTGCCCTGACCGGGAATCGAACCCTGATCGCCTGGATCCTAGGTTGATGCTTAACCGCTGAGCCACGCCTGGCCGGGCTTCTTCTTTTTTTTTTTTTTTTTTTTTTTAAATATATCTCCTCTCCGCTTCTTGACATCATTGGGTTGGACTAATAATAAAATGGACACGAGAGCAGATTAACAGGAGGAAATCCAATAATCCAATTTAATGTGGTGCTCGGGAGATCGTCAGTGACGGCGCTGTCTGAAACCATGCACCAGCCAGCTGTTTATACTTTGTAGACAAAGAAAATGATACATTTATGAAGAACTAAGGAGACAAAGACACTTTAGGCTGGGAGCTCATTACTGAGCAATGTAAACAATGTTGCGCTCGCTCGGGTAGAAAGTGAATTAGCAACAAAGTAACAGGGTTTGTGGATACAATCTCCGGCCCCCCCCCCCCCCCCGGCTCCTTACTCCAGCGACGGGGGCGTCTCTGTCGGCCCCGCACAAGGGGGGCACCTGTCCCAGCCGATTGATCTCCTGCCTTCAAGGGCACAGGAGGGTCAGCATGTCCTTCCTGACCCGCTGCTGAGGAAGTAACTAATTCAAAGTCATCCACGTGTCATCGTGGGGGGGTTGGGGGAGACCTGCCTTGGGCTCTGACAGTTGGGATGGGGGCATCCGTGCATCTTACCCGAGTCCCATGGGGGAGGGAGATTCTTTGCAATCATTCATTTTGCAGAATACAGAGGACAGAATTTCTTAGGGGTCCCTGTCTTCCAAGATCTCAGGGCTGGGGTGAGTTTCAACAGGGTCCCTGGTTGCCTTCAACCCTGCAAGGTCTTCTTCCATTTGTTGCTGTGGAGCTGAAAGAGAGCAGATATTCTAGGGGGACACCAAGAGCACGGGCGCCGAGGCCTGTCTTCCCCGCATGGCCTGCAAAAGCGAGCCATGGGCCAAGCTCGGCGGCTGAGCCAAGCTGAAGGGAAATGTTTGCCGAGGTTGGACAGGCCCTCCTTCCGGGGACAAGGTTCCTCCTGAGAACATGCTTATGAAATGCTCGCTGATGCCGGGACCGGGAGCAGAGCTCGGGGAGTGAGG